>NC_089877.1:9327500-9627500 GCF_040182565.1 Anser cygnoides | reverse complement strand
CCTCTGTCCAGGGTGCTGCCCCGCCGCCGCCGGCCCCGCACCGCTGCGCGCCCCCTGCGCGCCCCGGCCGCTCCTCGCCGCCGTGCCCGTCACGTGAAGCGCGCGGCGCTGCGCGGCCTCTGCGCGCCCCCTGCGCGCCCCCTGCGCGCCCCGGCCCCCGCCCGGCCCGGCCCGGCTCGGGGCACGGCCCGGCCCCCGGCCCGCCTGGGGACAGCCGTCGGCAGCGGGCGGCCGGCTCCGCGCCGCTCCCCGGCGGCTCCAAGTTTCTCCGAGGCGGGGATCCCGGCGCAGCCCCGCAGCGGAGCGTTCCGGGGAAAGTTGCGCTGCCCGCACCGCCGTGCTGCCGGCCGCCGCGGGTCCCGTCCTCCGGCACGCCAAGTGCCAGACAGCCCAGCCCGTGGTACCCCAGATACTGTTGTTAAGCAACATCGCAAGCCTTTTTTTTTTTTTTTCTTTTTCTTTCCCCTCTCCCCAGTTACAAAAATAGGCTTTTTATTGGTACTCACCATTGTTTCTTTGCTGTCCTGGAGACAGAAGTGTCTTAAAATCCAGTCTCCCCAACAGATGCTGGAAGGTAATGTGTCTTGTTTGAAGTCATCATGTGAGAACTTCTGCTTTGCTCAGTGGATCGCCCACCACTTGGTGTGACTTATGAATCTAATAACCCTTTGCAATATCCGCAAGCTTCAACTCTCCGCCACCTTGGTGCCTACAGAAGACAGAAAGCGGCTGGCAGGGAGTTTTAAGAACCTATAGACGTACGCAAACGCCTTAGCTCAGAGTCACGTTTCCCTCCGAGTTCTTACGTGATCCCAATGAACGAGAGGGGTTACCGGCTGCCGCCGCGGAACGTGACCGCCGCCCCCCGCACGCCGGAGCGGGACGCCAAGTTCCCGGGGAGAGCCCGGCCCGGCCCGGCCCCGCTCCCCGCCCGCACCCGGGGCCGAGCGACACGGGGCGGCGCGGAGCCGGCAGGTGAGTACCCATCGGGGGCCCCGGGGCTCGCTCGCCCTCGCGGGGAGAGCTCCAGGGACTTGTTGCACGCCGCAAGAGGAGGCGGCTCGCTGCCCCGACCGGCTCCCTCGGAGCCCCCGGCCTGTCCCCGCCGCACCTCGCCCCCTCCTCGCTCTGCCCTCGCCACCCCCCGACCCCGGGAGGGCTGCGGGCCCCGCTGCCGCCGCGCTCCCGTCCCCCGTTTTGTCCCCGGGTCCCCCCCACCGCGGCCAGCTGAGGGCTGGGGGCGACACCGGCCCGCCCGCCCTCGCCTTCGGAGGCGGCCTGCGGCCCCGGCAAAGTTTGTGGGGGCTGCCGGCGGTACCGGGGGGAAGGCGGAGGCAGGAGCCCCTCGCCCGGTGCCGCTCCCTCCCGGGCGGCTGCTCCCAGGGCGCTGCGGGGCGTTCCCCCGGCGGAGCCTGTGCCCCCCCGGCCCGAGCCCCAGGTACCTCCGCCCGGGAGCCAAAGCCAGCAGCCTCTTCCATGACAACCACTTATGTTGATCCATGCAATAACCAGCAGATGCTGCCCTAAGACTGGTACAGCTGGTACTTTCCTGCCTCGGCCGTCCTGGGGGCAAGGTGCAAGAAGGCACGTCGGGTGGTCTCCAGCCGACCTGCCCAGAAGAGGACTGCTGACCCCCTTCGTCAGCATCACACGCTGCCCGTGTGGCGTGCAACGGACAGAGCTGCTCCCAAAGGCTGCTGCTGCTGTAAGGCTGCACCCAGTAGATTACCCCGTCACTTGTCACCCAAGACCCATCCTTAAGTATTGATCTTCAGTCAGGGAACTGAACTTTCCACCGTTGGAAGCACTGATAGTGTTAGTACCAGTTGTGAACACCACTTTTTAAATGCCACTTAAAACACCCCACAAGTGTTTTAACAAAGGGGGACTACATCACACCATGCCTTCTCCCAACCTTTTAAGCCAACAGCTGCCACCTCTCCCTCCGAGGAGTAGAACAACTACGGTGGGGTCTGCTTTGGACAGAAAGTCATACAAGTACACATCTGAGCCCTAAAAGTTTCTGACTTCAGGGAGTCCTCAGCACTTGTGGGTAGAGACAACTCAGTAAGGAAGTAGTATCAATTAAAGCAAACAAACAATTCTACATACTTCAAAACTCAAGAAATACAGTCTTTCATCCAGAAAGTCATTCTAGCTGTATCATTTGTAAGAAAGTAGTCTATCTGTTCCTCACCTACTTCTCAGATCATTAACTTCCAGGTATTTTCACTTTCTGAGGAAGTTCTTAGTCATTAAGGATGTCCAGATGGAAACTTCGCTGGATCACAGTATTGTAATGACACAGTAACATTAAACTTACTAAAAACTTCCACAGAAGGCTTTCTAAGAGGGACCCACAGCAAGAACAGGACACGCAGTCAATTCAGGCCTGTTCCAGAGCAAATGGATGAGCTTTGCCAAGGATACTAAGGCAGGGTCATGCTGACAGAACAACATGCAAGAATACTCATTTATAGAGCTATCTCAAAGAGCTTCTGGTGAACACTTCTGTTTAAGATAATCCAACTCCACCCCACCCATTTCACTGGAATAGGCAGCAGCTGATAACCCATCTCGCGGTCATCAGACCAAATTAAGCATGTGTTTGCTGAAGGGAGATTTTGCTCCACGTTGCCTCAATCATGTCAGTCTGAAGTACTTATGAAAAAAACAAGCGCAGTAATCAAGACTCTAGAGATATGGTGTATGGAAGAACAAAAGGTCACGGGCAGGGTGATATGGGATGCCAAAAAGCAAAGTTCCTTGGCAGAAAAGGAGGAGGAGGTAGTACAGAACAGTCAGAGTCCCCGCACGGACACTCACTGGTGACAGAACAGCCCACGTTGCTCTGAGGGACCAGAGCCAAAGATGGGACATGAGTGAACGCACAACAGTGGTGGAGAAGGGTCCCTGGCAGGCAGTTCAGAGAGACTCCTGCAAGAAAGGAATGAGGAAAGGGGCTGAGACAGAATTAAACCCAGCTGTCCATCAAGTTTCCAGCCATTTCCTTTCCCTACGTCCCATTCCTGACTGGTTGTTACCTCCAGGAGAATAGATCCTGAGGCCATGGGACACCCAGCCACAAAAAGGCACTTGATGGGAGTATGTGGGGAATATTTTTTATTTTTATTTTTCATATTATCATAGGGGCAAACAATTAATCCAAGTTACTCATTTGGCAAGTTATAACTCTTCAGTACAAGTCAGCACTAGTGTGAAGAGTTTGGTCCATCATTTAAGACTAATAATCAGGTGATCTGCTTACAGGGTGTTGAAACAGGATAGCTTTTAGCCCTTGCCAGAATTGTACGACACAGCATTTGCTCTATTCAGGTAGTTCATACATATAAGGCAATGTACATCTCTTGTTCCAAGTGTGTTTATCTTGGATTTACATTGTTACCAGATGAAGTATACAGCTGTTGGACCTGACTTCAGTGGGACTACTCATATGTAAATAGTGACAAAAGTGTTTAGCAGATGAGGCCTAATTAAGCAGGAATCAGTCATACATTTTCCCCTCTCTTAGACAAAAGAATGTGAAGAATACTGCAGGAGCATTGCTAGAAAGTCATGGTGCCTTGAACCAACCTGCCAAACACACCGAAATCCTAAGTGAGCTGCAAATGTTCATTCCCTGGCTTCAAGCATCAGGCAGAAGCAGCGAGCTGTTATTTGTTGGCTTTTTCACATACTTGAAAGACTACCACAACGTGCAGATGACTACCCTGCTAGGCACGCGCTGGAAGACACCTTGCATCCATTCTGCACGTGCTGCTCCCTGCTCGCTTACACATCACCCAAAAACCGCCTCGAACACCGGGGCTAGCGATCCGGGCAGAACCAGGCGATAACAGCATCTGTCAGCTTTATGGAGACACTTCTGAAAGGAGAGCTACGTTGCATCATCACTGGCGTGAAGCGTGGCTGCCAGCTCCTCTACATGCCAGCAAACTAAAGGCACGTTTGAAAGAAAGGTCCCCCAGGGTCACGGCATGCACATTTGGCTGGTAACCTCCTGCTGCTTCAACAGGCGGGTTTGGCACCCGCCCTGCTGCTGCCCCGAAGGTAAATGCTATCCTGCCAGAATGCTTTTAGGGTAGCCTCCCATAAAGTGTTGATCTGTGCCTGATCTCCTCCTCCTGCAGATTATCCCGGTCTGATATCTCCAGCTTTTCCACGATCTTCATGCTGCAAGCATCAGCAGCCGCTACCTCCTCCCTCCCTGGAATAGTTTCCCTTTCTTCCTGAGCCTACTCGTCTTCAAACCGCTCCCAATTGCGTATTTTCCGTGCTGGTAACATGCAGATGAACATCGTAGTCATGATCCCACTCAGATACTAAACAAGCCTCCCACCAATGCTTAGTCCTCCTTTAAAGCACCAGATCATTTCAGCTTGCTTTCCGTCTCCTCAAAATACCAGGAAATACTATGGAGTAGGCAGGCTGCGGCGGGTGCGTTTGCTGTGTTTTCACCTCAAGGAGCATGCTGCACCAGCGGGCTCCTCCAAACATGCCTTGGCGGGGGCGATGTCCTCTCCTGCTCGTCACCCCGTGCCAGTGCCTTAGGGAGGCATTTCTTTGAAAAAAAATCACAAATTGCGCCGAGCTCATCTTCACACTTGATAAAAGCAGGAGAGAGGGGAAGAGCTCCCGGTGGCTAGAGCTCAGCACCACCAGGAAAGCTGGGCCTGATGTGAGACGGGGTAACGTCAGATTCCCGTCCCCACAGGTGGTTGGGGCCGAGAGCTGGAGGCAGGCGCCTCGGCCACTGCACCCATGCTGTGGGGACAGCAGCGAAGGCTGCAGCAGGAGGAGGCATGGCTGAGGGGACAGCAGGGACGCCAGCCTTGTGCCAGCCACCAGTCTGCTCGTGCCGGGGAAACCCTTCGCTTTGCGCTTTTGTCTTGCTTTGGGTCCCCCTGCACTGCTCTTATTGCACGACGGGACCACAGACAGGGCTGAGGAACTGGCCTGAAAGCTTTACATGAAGTACTTATTCATTATCAGCCACTGCAAAAAGTTTTGCTTAAACCCCTTCTGTTATCCATGGAAGAGGCGTGATTTGGGAGAACTCAGATTAAACGCCCTTGCTTTGTTTTCCTCAGACTACCACTGATGCAAATGTAGTTCGGACTATATCTCATCTGCTTGTGTGGCACTCACTTAGGTGAGCTGCAAAAGACAGGAGATGAGATAAATGTAATGGAAACTATTGGCCCATGTAAGTTCTCCTGGATGACCTGAGCAAAATGAGCCACCGGGTATCTCTTACTAGAATAAAACCAGAGATAGGGAGAGAAATCAGAACCTGGAGAAAAAAGAAACATGACAGCCGTAATCTGTTACTATTGCAACCTGATTACTGGGTGCTTTGACATGGTGGGGGACCCTTTCCTGCAGCAATAAAGAATACGTCTCGCTTCTTGTAACCACAGGGGAAGCATCTGTGGGCAACTTAACATTTAAACTGACTCTATTCAGTTTCCTTTAAAAAGAGTAAACATATATGATAAATGTGGGGAAAAAAAAAAAAAAAAGCTACACCATCACCTTGTCACATTCTGAAATGCTGTTCGGTGCAGCCCTGAGTCAGGAGAGAACTCCAGCACTTCCAGTACAGAAATGCCCTTACCGAACCGAGAGGGATTAGTCTTAATTGTACTCGTGAGTAAAAAGTAAACACATACTTTAGTTCCTTTCTAAGTTAATGTTTAAAAGGAAACTATCTCCAAACCATATTAATCTACTTCTTTACAGCCAAATACCCCATCGACTTCAATGGGAGTTCTCAGCCACAGCTGTGTATTTGAACCGCCTTGAGCATGATGGAAACGTGTTATTGTTAAGAGCAAAATATCTGCTGAAGAAATTATACATGGAGTTAGCAGACAGCACCAGGAATTAGGTGCATATCATGCAAGAATGATTGAGGAATGCTGGAGAGTTCTGCGTAAGGGCGACCCTTGACTTTGTCTCTGCATTTATATGATGAACTCTTTCAAATATAGCTCTGTTCCCTTTAACTCCCCTGCGTAAAAAGGGGAGAAATGAGATGACGACAGAGAATGAGGGGAACGAGGAAACAGTAATGTAGGAGAAAAGCACTCTAAAGGACAGTAGAAATACAGAGAAGCTGTTATGAGGCTACCACTGAACTAAGGGTAATTAGTAAGATAATAACCTTCATCCAGGCTCTTGCACTGAGTTAACCGAAAAACCATCCCCACACCGACTATGTCTGCAACTGACCCGTATATCTTTATCCTGCCATTTTCTGACTAAAATGACAAACAAATTCTCCCATGAGATGGTATTCACAACAGTCAGGAAATAGTGTTAATGCTGACCTAAATAAATAAAGCTTCTCCTACATAAGAATTCCTGCAAGGATCCTTTAACACAAGGTACATTTACTGTAAAACGCACACAACCCTGGGGGGCAAACCACCTGCTAGACACCATGGTCTCTCTGTCTGCCTTTGGCAGGTGGGGCTGGGAACTTCAGCAAAATGCTGCTGAAGAAGCAGGCGTACTTGGGTGAGACTCCCGAGACCAAATCAGAAGCTCCCAGATCCTGCTGGTAGACCTTGCAGCCAGAGCATGGGTGAATTTTCACAGAAAAAAAATATTATTTTGCAGAGCTGCATGCCTGGGTTTGAGCTAAAGGGTGTTGGCACACATGCAGCTTCGAGGACGTGCGTTGTCTTTCGAGGATTTGCACAACGCTTTCTGCCTCACATGGCGCTGTTCACGCCTGCCTAACTTCTTCCTAGGGTTGTTCATTACTGTAAAGAACAGCAGGTACACACTAAACACAGTACATCTCTTATATGCACTATTTATTGTGGTGAATTACATCTGTTGTTCTTTATCAACATGAAGCAGTAGAGCTGAGGTCTAAGCTCCCTTTCCAAAAGCAAGCTGCCCAAAGACAGAGGCAAGCCTAAGGGAAGATTTTGTGCAGGCTTACTTAGGATTTTATTGTAAAGGCATCAAAGCCAGCAGTGTTACAGGTTGCTGCTAAAAAATGCTATTGCTACTCCTACCTTCTATTTGCATCGCACATTTGAAGTTGGTTTTGTTCCATTTGCAGCCCACGTCCTGCTGCAGCATCCTTCCTTTTGCTCTACCTGTTCACCTGTTAGGAAGGTGGGCTGCCAACAAAGCCTGCGCTGGGCGGCAGTTAGTACCTCGTCTGTTCCAGCAGGCATGACACAACTGGCTTCTGCTTTTCCAACACTAAGAGCTAGACTGGCAAAAAAAAAAAAAAAAGTGCCATTATTTCCACCGAGTGTCCCTGTGAGGGTGCCTGCTTGCCTTAAAGATGCTCTTCTGCATGGGCTCTATGAGTCAATGCCTTCCACACCACACAGGCAGCGCACATAGCAAGCCTTTGGGTGTGCGGGTGTCACTGTGAATCAATCCACTTCAGCCACGTAAGTCCTTTCTGCCTTTCCTCACCTCTACTGGAGTTGAATTAAATACAATCTACACCTTTTCCCTCCCACTTTCATTTATGATGCACTCTCCTATTCTAATTGCTCCTCATAGGAGCAGCAGTAACTTTTGTTTGTGACCCAGAGAACTCTACTGAATAGGTATATCCAGAAGTGTTTCTAACACTGAACAGCACACAAACTGCATGATTACTCTTAGTGTCTCTCATTGAACAGAAAGTATTTTAATAACCTGAAAGACTCTTCAGTGAACAGTGCTGGATCTGCGCAATTTATAGCATATTTAAATATTTTTACATTGGTACCCAAGATTGAATTCCAATATTTTTCTTTTGTATCTCTGAGCATTTTAATACACTTCTGGGAACACTTACCTTTTATGATGAAAACAATATTTTCTAACATAAAGTGGTGATTTCAGCTTAAGTGCAACCATATGTATCTTAGGGCAAGGGCTTTTGGTTCTAAATAACTGCTTAATGTTAAGGATCTTTCATAATGGAAATGTCACAAACTACCATATACTAGCTTTCTCGAAGAAACGAAGATAAAATGCAGAACAACACAGCTCCTATAGTTAAGAATAAATACTTCGAAGCACAACTGCAAATTGTGATTTTTCAGTGAAAATTGCATAACTACAGAGATATGGGAAAATGGGAAAACCACAAATCTGCTAGATGTAATGAGTCTGTTTCTCTTGGTATGGGCTAGATCACATCCTATGGTAGTTTACCAATCTGATTACTGGTGGGCAATCACACTACTAAGCCTATTTCCATAAAACTGTGCAAATAACTTATCCCTGTGTCTGTACAGCATACACTCCTCATCAGTTAAGAATATCACATCTAGTTATTGTATTTCATGCAACGATCTCAGATCTTTCATAAATGCAAACTGATCATTACAGCTTTGAAGGACATTTTGGTGTCCATTTTACAATAAGAAAAACTGAGGCAGGGAGCATTTAAACTGCCAGTAAATGGCTCTGATATTGCAGCTCACTCCCTGAGCAGTTTGCCCACAATAATAATGCCGGTCAAGATTTGGCAGTCCCGACACTTTTTTCTAAGAAGTATATAATGACTCTTCCCCTGTACCCACTGGGTATATCACTTGACACTGGGAAGAGATCCATGGAAAAGTGTTTGTATCATAATATCAGGGATATGTAGTCGTTCCTACTGCCTAGCTGCAAAACACTGGCAATGAGCAGTTATTAATCTGGGGGTAAAACAATGTTCATTGTTCAACTCGTACACAAATCAGAAGAAGATGCAGAGCTTTGGCAGAGAGCAGTGACCAGATATTCCAGCTTGCTTTAAGTCCTCTTGGACTCGCACCACCCACCCTAGGGGTTTACCCACAGGTTACAGCGCACTTATTCTGCTCACAGCAGGGGTGCTCATTTTCCTTGCCCTGTGCCTGCTCTCTGCCCACAGCCCGTGCCCTTCGAGGCATCGCCTGCAGCGCCCGAGCCCAGCCATGCTGTGGACGCATCCTTCATCCCCCACGGTGCCTCACCTGCACGCCCCGCCAGCCTTCCCTCGGCCATCAGGCTTTTAATCCATCAGCACATGGGACAAAGAGCGGGCTTGGAGAGCAGATGATATATGTCAATGTTTTCCCGTCTTTTACTGGTGACTCATTTTTTCGTGGAGCCTGTTTTCCAGCGTGAGGAGAAGGTAACCCAGACAGTACCATGGAAGGGAGGTGTGAAGATTCAGATAAGTACAACAAAGATCACTCCAAATTATTTCTCAGGAAAACTCCAGATGACTATCATTATTAGTAATTTCAGTCTCTGAGGTCTGCTCAGTTACGTGAGACTGAGCTGAAACTTGGCCTAAGGTTTCCCTGCCTTTCAGTGGGTCTGATTGCTGTCTGAAAGATACAGTTGCTGTGAAGATGCTGTCTCTCATAATCTCACATTTATCTTATTCTCAGGTTTCTCACAAATCTTTCGACATGCCATGCTTAAGAGTAATCCCCAGTAAATCTAAAGTACGTGGCAGAACTCTGGAGGAAAAATCTGGGAGCAAAATCTAGAAGGAAAACTGTAGGCTGAAAAACAAATGATTAATCTCAAGTAAGTAGGTAAGAAGAAAGTCATAGAATACCAGTACTTTTCAATTATTTAAACTTAATCAGCGGCATATAAATCACCTGATCCTAATGTGACACCTTCCTTCACCACCCAGCCTCTTTCAAAAATATATCTTGGGTATTGGCCGAAAGCATCTTCTCAAAGAGTAGAGAAACACAACAACAAGGGTAGGACGAAATGATTCAAACAACTGTTACACGGTTAATTAACTACATAAAGCCACCGAAAAAGCCTTGAATGCGATTTGAGAAGTGCCGGCCGAGTTCTGAGCTGCTCTGGATTGACACAGCTGCATAGTTTCATGGGGCTGATCCAAGTGGCACCGGGCTGGGATCTGTCTGCCCTGCCTTGCTCCTCTCACAGGCACAGCGGAGAAGGAAACAACTAAAACTGTTCAAGCCACTCCAGCCATTACTTGTCTGCACTGATAACTAAATGAAGCTAATTGAATACTACTAGTCGCACCTCAGCCTTTATTATGGCAAAGGGTTTCTACCGTGCAGAGTCACTAGTAGATCTTATTCCCTGCCATGTACATTTACCGGTACAAACAGCCCCAAAGTGCCGACGGATAACCAGCTCTGAAATCCAGCAGCGCTGAGGTCCATGCCTACGTACAGCCACGTGCAGCAGATAAACGCGAGGGGTGAGGCTCTGGGGCTGGCCCTCCCCGCCCTTCCAGACACCATGGCACCACACGGGGGGCACGGCTTGCTGTTCCTCGGCAGCCGCCTGCATGCCCCCAGGAGCGAGCAGCGCATGTGGCCCTCGCCCCGCGGGGGCTGGCTGGCCCCAGCAGCAGGGGGTCAGGCCAGGGGACAGCGGCGAGTGTTGTGACACTTGCTGCAGCAGCTCCTGGGGAGAGGCAGGGGCCACCAGCGCACTGGAGCTCGGGCACCTCGGGTACATCTGGACCGCAGGTGAGAGCAGGCGTCTCCAGGTGCTGCCTGTGGCACAGAACGAAATTCTTGGGAAGAGATTGAAATCAGAGCCTCTTGCTTGGATCCCAGCCCTCGCAACCTGCTTCTCCTCCCACAGCGGTCGAGGCTGGTGTTGAGATGAGACTTCCCAGGCTTACCTTACGGAGAGGCGGCCGTGCTCTGGCGAGCCCTGGCACGCGCTCACAGGAGGACGGCAGGCAGGGCACGGCTCCCGTCACCATCCCGCATCCCCACTGGCACCAGGGATGCCGGGCCGTGCTGCTGCAGGGGTAGAGGAGAAGACAGGTTAGCACCTGTGGGGATGGCAGGGCAGCTCTGGCTTGGAGGACTGTGGCCACACAAAATGGGAGGATTGCGTCCCAGAGTGAAAGGCCAGACATCGTGCTGGCCTGCTGCTTCCAACCCCCCAGTACGCACAAAACGTACATGAATAACACATTTACATGCACCCATATGCATTTACATGCATGCTAAAACTGGCTACTAAACAGAATAGAAGTATGATGATATTGGGAATAAGAACTACAGATTACAGAATGGCTGAGGGCAACAGCAGGTGTTCTTGCTCAGCTCCCCATTTCCTGTAAGTTAAAGAGGATATCTGAAACCCACATGCTGGAGAAATGCTAACAGGGGTGATACAGTGAGAATGTGTCTGGGAAGATCATTTGGTATGAGATAGGCTGGAAAAAGTCAGGAGAACTTCACGTCTCTGACACGCTCTCCTATGGATCTGATCCCTTCATGTGCACGGCTTTCACTGGCTTACAGGAGCAAGAAAGACCGTGAGAGAAGGGCCTGAGACAAATACCTTGACAGTATTTTAGCTCAATCCTAGCAGAAACAAAGCAACATCAGAAAAAATGAAGTTGATAGCAATAATTTTAAGACATGATCATTATTTCCCACAAGTCATTTATGGCTAGATTTGGAAAGGTCTTCTCACGTAGCCATTGCAATGTGCGTTGCCCATGACAGTGGTTTAGTACTAAGCAGTTACAGTGCTTCTTTCTGTAAACCTAGAGCAGTGCGGGATGTAAGAGCCACCACGCCTGTGCAAACCTGGAAGCCCCTCACCTCCCAGAGCTTCTACACATGCACAGCCCGGGGGAGGACGTGGGTGTCAGTGAGAGGCAGGGACAGGCAACACAAGCCTGGACGTCCCAGGAAAACTCCACTCCACAGCTAACCCATGCCAGTTCCCCAACAAGCCACCTCCCAGAAGACATGAGGAAATGCACGAGCTCCTTACCTCGTGGAGGTGCTGGGTGGCTGCAACCATTAGTGCTGACAAGGTGCCCGGGTCCAGCTGCGTCGTGATCTGCGGGGCAGAAGAGCAAACGCTTGCGCGTGTGAGCTGACCGACCGATTTGCACAGGTATAATGCAGCTGTTGTGCAACACCGCTAGTGATTTATGTTTGCTATCTGCAGACAGGGCTGATGCCCAGGTTGCCTGCGGCATGCTTGCACGCACATGCACGCACGCCCCAGAGGGAGCGTGAAGTGGGGCCCTTGGATCTCAGTCAAGGCGGTGATTCAGCGGCAGAGCAGCGCGTGGCATCGGGAGCCGCTCGCCAGCTGCTTGTTGGGTGGGCTGGGGCCAGGTGACTTGTCTGAGCAGAGACAGACACCAGCGACTCGGGAGCCAGAGGAGAACAAAAGCATGAGTCCAACTTCAGTGTCCGTTCCCTTGACGCGCGACTTGACGACAGTTTGTAAAGCTATGTGGGAGAACAAAGTGGAAAGCATCTATTTTTCTGTCGTGGAGGGATGCTGAGCTCAAAACAAGACCTATTCCAAGAAACACAGAGTTCTGGCTTCTTTTTAGTCTTAATCCACCTCCTGCTACACACTCCTCTGCTCAAAACAGCACATACCTGCATAACATCACTTGCATGCGGGGCAGCCTTGTTTTGGTACAGGACCAGATTCAGGGAGGAAATTGGTTTCTGATGCTCTGAATGGCTGTGTAAATGAATGATGAATGAAGACACAGGCGAGCAGAGAGGTACAGGGAAGAAATTGATAAATAGAAGGGAGCACTGCGGAAAAAAACCAACGGGCTCTAAATTGCTTACACAAAATCCAGTAGTAATTTGCATGCTTAGTATTAGGTATTAATGGCATCTCTCCCCCTGCTGCACCGAAACGTGCTTTATATGCACAAATAAAGGAAACTACCAACCACCCGAGCGTTTGTGTTAGTTTTGGAGAACCCCCACGTTTAATTTCCAAGCTTAAAAGGAAATAAGACACCTGGAGCTGAGGAGATCATTGCTGTTTCCTTCCAGAGCAATTCCACATGTTTGACATCTCATCTATTGTTTGTGTCAGGCAAACGGTGCCTGGACAACACACAGAGTGGGCTGCAGCAGTAACGCGGCTCGCAAACGCCTATGAGCCTTGGTGATTCATCGCTCAGAGGAGCTCTCGCTTTAATCACGGAGGACTGGCAGATGAGGAAGGCCATGAGGATTTATGACTTCAGGGCAGAGTGACAGCTGTCCCAGGTATCCCAGCCCAAAGCTACAAATCAATGCCTTTATTAGAAGGTGACAGCATTAGCGGTGAAGGGTCGAGCAACCCACGGCCCGCCAAACAAAACTGCCACGTGAGGAAGCAACCCTGCCTCATGCACAGAAAAATCAATCCGACATGAAAGCTGCCCAATGACTGAGGGCTGCATCCATAAGCTCAACTCTAGCTGAGGAAATCTCACCTCTTGAGCGTTGGGATGCCCATTTTATCACAGGTATTAAGAAGTGCAGCTCCTGAGGCCTGCATGCTGTAGCCGGGGAGCGTCCCCCTGCCCAGCCAGCATCCCAGGGTGCCTGCTGCATCTCACCGCTCCACCTGGCCGGACCTCGCCACGTTCCCCTTCCTCCCACTTTGCTGTTTGAGAACAGCTCAGCATCCACAGCATGTTGTATGTGACAGACCGGCAGCTGCAGGACAGCTGCATCCCATCCCTGCAAGTGAGGCCAAAATGGACTTTTCTCAAGAGCTTGTGGCCAGAGACCATAACTGGAAATTAAAAGACCTGGGCTCTGTAATCCCTTATGTGCACAGGTGAGGACTTTCCTTATCTGTGTGCCTCAGTTTCTAAATCTTTGAAGTGGAAAAGCCGCCTCTCCAGGCTGTTTATTCTCAAAAATCGATTTGAGGCCTTCAGCTGGGCACGAAGTGCTGCTGTTGGCAGCAGCTGTGGCCTGGCTATGCCTAGAAATAATGGGAAGGAACTCAGGAGGAACACCCCAGCCAGCCTTCCCAGCCCACAAGCACGCATTAACCGTGGCGTGTCAGCCCAGGCCTGCTACGAGGACCTGGCCACAGGGTGGCTGAGGCGGTCATTGCGGTGTCCTGTCAGCACAGTTTAAGGCCAGGTGATTTGTCCATTTGATTTCAGTTTTCAGTCGCTGTAAAAACAGCACAGGTAATCAAATGGAGAAAAACAAAGAGCTTGAAACCTTGCTTTCTGACTGCGTGCCCTGCAGTTCTTTGCAGAGAGCAAAGTCAAAAGCAAGGTTGCGTTTACAAGCCGATGCCTGTTTTGTCATCGCAAAACACACTGACAGCACATCTAATTTAGAGATCTTGTCCACAGAGCTGAACGTCAATACAGGACAAGTGCCACCTCATGCTGCAAAGGCACAGCCAAGACACTTTGCCCGTGCAGGAGAGGACATGAAGCCAGGCGGCAGCAGCCCACCCAGCCTCCACCACCACCTCTGCTGAGGAGCACCCTCGCCAGGAAGCCTGCTGCAGTGTGTGGCCGCCCTCGCGGTAAAGGCACTTTGCCTCACGTCCTGTTTGACCCTCGGCACAACTTCGTGCCCTTCCCTTATGACGTTGCTGGCGGTAACCGGCAGGAGGTGAACCAAAGCCTGGCCAGGGTGAGCGGCTGGGAGTCTCAGGGCAGCTCCCCGTGACAGCCTCCTGATATTGCCTTCCCAGCGCCATGGGAAGTTCATCACCTGGGGGGAGCAAAGAGGACAAAACAAGGAAACTGAGGGAATGGTCACTGACTTGAGATTCTGTTGTGTCCTTGTCACGTACAGTTTTACCATTTCATTAGGAAATCTTACGGGTTTTTGTTGAGCTCTGCCTCAACTGTTGAGGCAGCATCAGTAAACAGAAAAAAACATCAAAATTTCCAAATGGAAACGTGCTCATAGATACAAGTCCCAGACATCAGCACTGCTGGAGCTTAGGGATTTGGTGCAATGTTTTCCTACTTTGACTTTCACTTCTCCAAGAGGTCACTTCCACCCATCACATACACAAAGCAGAATCTTACTTCTGAGGACGTCACCAGAGAGATGCAATTTTTCACTCACTGATGGAAGAGATGAGCCCTATCTTCCAAAACATTGCTGTGTGTCTAGTCAGTAATCAGAGAAAAAAAATCCTAAAAATATTTTGCCACTTATAAAACATAAAACAGTTTCCAACAAACGCTTAGAAATTACAAAATAGTAAAAATAACAAGCCAATGGTACCTTTGAAGTCCCAACAGCAACGTGAAGTCCGTTGTCTTGTTTTTCTTCAGAAAGAGAATTCCTGTGGTGCTGCCTCTGTATTCAAGGTGACTGGTTATGCAGCTAGTTCCTGAACTCTATACACTTCCAGCTGAAAGATCAGATGAAATGGACAAATGAGAAAGTTTCACTACAGTTGGGACTTCTGATCACAGAAGACTCCGTAACGTCAGTAGTTCCCAGAATAAGATGCCTGAGAATTGCAAAGAAAGACAGGAACATTCGACGTTGCCACGGCATTGCCAGGTGACTTGGTGGGGCAGACAGGAGTTCGCAGGCACACGAGGAAGCCAGCGGCTCTGCGGGTGGGGACACCACAGACCCCTGCCAGCATACCGCTTCAGTGCTGGAGAAACTCCAAATTTTCACTTGTTTCCCCACCAGGAAGGCCGTGAATAAGCATCCTTGGAAAACAGCCTGTTCCAAGACCTGACACATGACTATTTCTAACATTTTAGCAACCTGGGATTCTGGCTTTTTGGTTTTGGTCACTATTTCAGTAACATGTCTCAGATGTTTTGCTTTGCCTCTCAGCTTCAGACCCAATGCTGCATAGCCAGACGCTTGCAATATGCAACATCACAGACACCGGGAGAGCGCTGCATATACAATGGAAAAAATGCAGTGGTGACAAATACTTATCTATATATACACACACATGTATTGACATTCAGGTGGGCATGTGCAGCTGAGGTTTTTAAGGCTGGCAGGTTATTTACTCTTCTCCTGGCCTCAGAACTCTACAAGCAGCATTTCAGCAGAGCCCAGCAACCCACGGCCCTGTGACAAGGCTCAGGTGGGGAATTCACTGACCACAAGGCACCTCCGACAGCCTACAGCTCACCTAGCTTCCCAGCTGGCACAAAGCAAACATCACCTTTGCATCCACAGGCCATTACACTTGACTTTCGCATCCACTGCTAGCATCCTCCTAAATAAACATGCTAGTAATGAGGAAGGAAGGAGAGGGGAGGATTAGGCGGAAAAGCAGCACCTGCGCACCTCCACTGAGCTGCCTGGTTACTACATCCTGGTACGAAGGTGGTCTGGGAGGCTTCATGATGGATCGCATGTCACCTGCGAGAGCTCGCTCCATCCTCACCAACACGGAAAGCGGTCCTTAAACCTCCAGCAGCTGAAGCCCTGCCATCTGCCAGGCAGAGGAGCACACCATCCTCCCATCCACTTGGCCAGTGTGGGAGCCCCAACGCTGAGCATAAGGTGCAACCAATTTGTTTGTGCACAACTCTGGCTAGGAAACAGCAGCCAGTGCCTGGTGTGCTGCGCGGCACTCCCAGCTGTGCTGGAAGCACATCTGAGCTCAAGGGCTCCCAGCCGCCCGGCACGCGGCTCTCCCGACCAGGCAGAGAGAGCTGCTGCTGCCTGCGGTGGGATTTCTCGGTTTTCTGACCTGCGAGCACAACTCAGTCATAAAGCAGCTTGGGAAGAGGGCAGTGTCCTTTAGGCTTCCATTTGTAGACATGCAAATACTACTGTAACCTGATTAATCTTTTCTCCCCCTTCTACGTTGCCCATCACATAGGGCAAAAAGCGGGAATGTTTTTGGTCTTCCTTCACTAGCTGCGCTAATTTTTAATTTAAAGCCACAGTTACACCAAGGAGATGGATGGATTTGATTCAAACTTTACTCAAACATCCTCTGACTGAGCTTTGAGTAGTATGTACTGGCTGTGACTGCAAAAACCCATCTTCCAAAAGCATTCCCCACTCAGAGTTTGTGCAGCTTTGCTGACAGGAGCCCCCTCCCCACCTTTAGCCCCCGATGGGGTAACTTTGCTGGCTGTTCACGCTGGTCCCCACGCTGCTCACTCTGGCGAGGCACAGACCAAGCTGTGCCAAGCAAACCCCTGTACCTCAGTCACCATGGCAGTGTGTGGCTGCCTTGCCCACGCTGCAAATTCTCCACAGGTCACACCTGTGGCCAATAAGGCCTGAGGGAGAGAGCAGCAGGAAAACAGGTCATTAACTGAGCAAACACACTGATGCCACGAGGAAGCATTTGGCAGAGAGAGACAGCCGTGCTGCATTGCCTTCCAGTGCCTCCATCGGCGCGGGCACCACTGGCTGTTTTCCTCCCCACCACCATCCTCGCCCAGCCACTGCTGCGTATCCCAGTGGGGCAGGACATGGGGCTGACCCGCGTGGGCTCCTCTCCCCACGGCAGCCACCAGCTGGGCTCTGCAGGAGCGGGGCCGCACGCCCGCGCCAGGGCTCGCTGGGGACCAGCCCCGTGACTTGGGCGAAATGAAACACTTGGCCGTCTGGCATATCGCTCCGTTCCCCACCAACGGCACAAATAGTCACTGTGCGATGCACAAACACCGGGATCTATTATTGGCACCTCTTCTTGGCTCGCCGTCGTGACGTGCAACCCGCACGCAAGTGTTAGTGCCCTTATAAGGCTCCCAGCACAAACTTAAATTTGTTATCCTCTGGCCGATGATACAAACTGCAATCTCAGTAGCATACGGCATGGGGAGGTGGGAGATTTTCTTGGCTCTGTGGTGAGAGAGAGAAATTAAAAAAAGGAGCCTACAATGCTGAGTCACTGTGACAAATAACTTACTATGGCATACATTCAGGGTTTAGCAAAGAGGCAGCTGAGAGTGAGTCAGTGACTGACTAGTGCCTCCTAGATTTTCCTCCTTGGGAAAGATTCAATTTAATGTAACGAAGCGCTGGCAAAAAGTAGTTCTCAGTGTTACCATTACCAAGTCAATATCACTAATTACACATGTGGTTAAAACTGTCAAATTACATTACGTATTGTGGAATACATGCATGGTGTTTGGTGTATAGCATCACCCATTACAAAGCAATAAGTTCCATTAAAAATACGGGTTTTCACATGTGGGGAAATATGGCCAAACTTCAAATGTTTGGCCGTGTTATTTCAAGCATCTCCCCTCTTTTGGTTGCTTGACTTCTCAGCCTTATCAATGTCTTATTTAGCATTCTGGTTTAGTAGTCTGTCGCACAATTTATACCGAACTAGAGAGTTTTGCAACCAAAAAAAGACTGAGTGCAAAACGGTTTTGAGGTGGAAGTTGCACAGATGTCACAATCCACCAAAACACTTAGTCCCTGTAAAGTCAGATTTGCATGTGCTGAATCATGGCCAAAGCTATTCTTGTTTTGTTGTTGCTGCTGTGTTTTTCCCTCCTCCCTCCGGCCAGGCAGACAAGGTCTCACCCAGAGAAGCAGCTTGCTCAGGACCCCACACCCATCAGGTCTCCATGACGTTGCCCTCGTCCCCTTCCACAGCTCCAGCTCCTCTACCTGCCTCTGACAGCAACCTAAAACCGGGAGCAGCCCCGCAGTGGCTAAAAATCTGGAGACAGCCCCTTCCTACTTGTACAACCCCCCTCCCTTCCTGGCACAGCTCCTGATTAAATTCCCAAGTGTTCACACAGCTTCCTCCTGCCCCATGACAGGCACTGCTCCCTTTGGGAGGCTGCTTGCTGCCTCTCTGAACACGAGCACCAGGGAAAAATTTCCAAGGCAGGTCTGTCACCCAAGAGCCAGGGAAGCCGGGGCCAGGCTGGGCCACCCTGCAGTCCTCGCAGTGTGCTGCTGCTCCGGCCGATCCCTTCTATCTGCGCCTCATTTTCTCCTGACAGAGAGGGTTTTGCATCAGCCCTGAAATTCCTAAGATACTATGCTAACCGGTACACGATGGGGAAGATTATAACTGTTCACAAGCGGACCACAACCAGGTGGAAGGAATTTCCTATCTTCTTCTTCCACCTGAGCCATGGGGCTCAGCCTGGTAAGGGGAAGGGTTTTGCCTCAAGTAAGTCCAGCTGGGATGCTGCAGTCAGGCCATCCTTTCTGAGAACAAATAAAGGCATAGAATAATCCACTGTTCACTTGAAATGTTAATTAGTGAGTGAATTATACTCATGCTGTTCCTGTCTGACGGCTGGCTGCTAAAGAAGTGTAATTAGATATTCATCTCTGTTGTCCAACTTGTATGATCTACAGTGGCCCAGTTGCTCATGAATGTGTGCATAAAGCTGGTCAAATATTTTTGCATGATGCTTTTGTATGTTTCTTAAAAGAATGTCTTTTTCCCCCTAAAACAAAGCTTTTCTTGAGAAATGGTGATATCATCCACAATTTCACTATCTTTTTTTAGCCAAGCGCATCTCTGTCAAACCCTGCGGGACAAAGGGCCTCCTTACTTCCACTGCGGCCCCACCAAAGCACGTTACCAGCCCCCCCCCCAGAAAACCCCCACTGCTCTCCCAGGCAGGGCTGTGGGGCAGCCCAGGGCTTCCCCCAGGGAATAGGGCAGGCAGCGGGACTGGTGCTCAATGCACTGTGCCAGCATCAGGTCCTCCATGGCTGCTGACAGACTCGAAGCCAGGCTATGAAGTGATCCTACAGTGGACAAGAACATACAGTTGTGACCAAAAGTCCTCTTTTAAGGAGGAGCTGTCTTCTCTCTCTGAAGATCACACACAGACCCTTCTTTTAAGAGCAAATTCATATAATTTTAAATAAAAAAGTACTCGTGTTTTTTTTTTTTTTCAGGCAGTTATGAAGAGCAGCTCTCAGATATGACCTTTCCAAAATGCCTGCCAGCGATCAACTATAACACAAGAGATCTCAGTAATATTTTTCTAATGCAGAGTGAAGAGCAGCCAACTTCCCATAGAAAAGGAGGAGGATTTTCTCAAACTAATTTTATTTCCTTATCTTTAGTCATCTGCTGAAAAGAAAACACTAAATATATTCCCCAGTCTACTCCTTCCAGTGATAGCTCGAAGGAGTAAAGAACCATATGCTCCTTCAGCTGATCTATACTGTCTCCATGACAATGCACATTTACAAAGTTTGCTCCCCACAACTCTGTAGCGTGCGCTCTGGCTGCTCACGGTGCAGGATGCGGGCCAGCTGCCCGGCACAGCTGGTGGCACCGGCGGCCATCACCGTGGTGGCTGGGCTCTGTTCACCCGCCTGCTGCCACTGCTGCCACCCGAGGGGCTGTGCTGCTGCAGGTGCTCTAGGAGAGGCCATCCCGCTCCACACAGTGCGCCCAGACCCCTGGCTGGTGCCTGTCGCTGAGCTGGTGGCACAGCCGCGCGGCTCGGCCTACACACTGGCCGAGGCGCTGAGGCGGCAAGTCCCTCCCATCTCTGTACGGGCACTAACACGTGAAACACCTTGAAAGGAGAAATGGTTTTAGCTCGTTTTAACCAGTCAGAAAATCTTAGTGAATTTACACAGAAAAAATGTCTTCCTTAAAGCGTGCTTTTGCTTACGCAGCAGCAGGTTTGAGCCTGGCCAGTGCAGCTCCAGGGGGTGAGGGCCACACTGCTTCCTCGGCAGACATGCTTAGAGATGCTTGGCTGGGGCCAGGTGCTGGGAACAGCCTTAGGGGTCCCGGGACCCCAGCAGGGCAGGATGTGGCAGAAGCCCTATGGTACTGACAATCTCAGCCCCTAGGGATTAATTTTTATTGATGTTTACTGATGTTAGCTGCAGTTTGTGCCACAAGGCAGCGTGCTGTGTGATGTGCACACCACATGAATGGTAAAGGAGCAGCCTGGCAGGGCATGCAGGCTGGGGCACCTGTGAAATCGAGGGATCCCTTCCAAAACAGCATTACAAGAGGTCATATTCAGTAAGTCTTCCTTCCCAGGTACGGCAGGGCACCAACAACCTCCCATCACTAGCTTTACGCTCCAGGTGCATCACACCACGATAACCGGGCAGCCAACACAGCAGCCATCCTGGGCTCCTACCCCATGAAAAAGCCTAGAAAACATCTCATCTGCGACCACCAAGTGCTACCAACACCCAGGGAAGACACCAGTCAACAAAAAGGCAGCTGTGACCACCCCATCTGCCACCCAGACCAGCCAGGACAATGTTGGGGAAAGACCCTGCACCCTTGCAAAGAGGAGAGGCTGCGGGCAGTTTCACACTTGGCCCTTCCTACCTGCTGCTTGTTTCTTGAGAAGAGTTAAGAAAGGGTCAGAAATGCTGGCAGGTGGGCGGCAGCATGAGAATGGGGCTGATATTGCATCTGTGGGACTTAAGCACGTCACCCATGATCAGGACGTCTGATCCCAGAGGTGCAGGTGACCAGCCCCGATGGCTGGGGCAGCTCCTGCCGCCCAGAACTGGAGACATGACGGGCCTCTCCTCTACACTCCTTTAATGCCATTACGTCCCTGTATTTTCCCATCTCACTTGCAAAAGTTACATACCAAACAACATAAGGAAGTTGGGATTTACCTCCAACCAGCTAAACCAGCATGCCCAGCTTATTGACTAGCTTAATGGACAAGAAACTTTCTATTACGATGTAATAGAAGAAAAGCATTCAGGAACAGGCTGCGTCTGGGCCACAGGCTGTCAATTGGCAGCCTCCACTTCAACAAGTGCAGAAAGACGTTATATTGTTATTTTCAGAGCCCGTGTGTTTCACTATTCCCTGATCGGTACAATAGCTGTCAGCACTCCTGTTTTGAATTTCACACATTTGCTTAATCAGAAACCAACAAAAATATACAACCGGCTGCAGTGGCGCATGAGACAAATTCTTGCTTTATCAAGGAGTTACCCAAGATACGGGTTGCAGATCAGGTTAACCCCACGTAATCATTTTTAAAATGGAATTATAGTACATGTTTAAGATCAGTAATAAAAACCTCAGCTGGCTAAGAAGTCTATATTTAAAAATTAAGAAAAACAACATTTATTTTAAAGGAAACCTGACATATATTTTGAATTGTCAGAATGAAACATTTTTTTCCCCACTTCACAACCCCATAGACTGACCTAGGCAGCCAAAGCTCTAAGAATTTATCAGATGTCTTGATTTCTCCCGGACTGGCACTTTTCCATCAGAAGCCCGTCCCACTGAAGGTCTCCCCGGCTGCAATGCCCACTGCTCACATACCCCCGAGCGGACCCCGGGAGCTGGCAAGCACCAGCTTCTTCCACAGCTTTCTGCTGCTCAGCTCCTCCCAGTCTTTGGCCTCACAGCAGCCAGGCCCAGGATGCTGCTTGCAAGCTGTCTCAACATCCCTCTGACGTCTGTAAATATATGCCAAGTTCTAATTATGCTTGACAGTCTTCTGCAAATTCTGACTCTTTCTCCCCCCTCTTTGAAAATGCCAGATTTCTCCTGAAGTCTATTTAGAGGGAGTAAAATGAAGGCTTTTCTAATTAGAGACGAGTCTTCAGTTATCCCTTCACCTCCTGTACCAGGAGCAAAGATGAATTCTGCCAACAAGGAGTCACATCTAGACTAGTCTACCAGCATTATGCAATGGAAGGAGGTGTGCTGCGCAAGATCAGGTTTCTGCTGGGAGCGGAGACAGCTCAGAGTCACAGCTTCCTCTTCAAGCCTCCAAAACTCACAGATTCACGAAGACTTGGTTTCCCAGTGCAAAACAACCCTCTTTCAGGGAGAAAGAGCCAGCGCTGCCTAGGCTCTGCTAATCTCCCTGTTTAGCAGGAAAGCACACGGGGCCTGTTGTGCCAGAAGCTTGGGAGGCAGTGCCCGGAGTTATTTGGTGCCTCTGGAAGCTCCCCAGTGACTGACAACATGAAGGATTCAATGTGTACGCCCAAGCATCAAGCAAACACTGTCTATTAAGAAGTTTAAGGGGAGGAAATGCTTTCCAGACACACAAGCCTTTTCTAAGGGAATTGCTACTCTGTAGGATGTCAGACACATAATGCTGATGCCATAAATGTCACTATATAGCAGTTCTCATTCAGAAAATATATGATCGATGTCAAGAAAACCCAGTGAAATATATATATTCATTTTAATTCCCCTTAACCCTGCCCCTTTCTCCAGGGCTTTGAGGAACACGCTTCAGGAAAAGCTTTGAAGAGTCATGGAAGAAAAAAAAAATATAAAAAATAATCAATCTCCACCAGCTTTTGGGGGTGGGAAAAGCTAAAACTCACTGCATTGTATCAGGGTTCGAGGAAGGAGCACAGCCCTGGAAGACAGCACCCACGTGTGGCTGGCACCTTCATGGGCTGGGGGTGCAGTGACAGACAGGTCCCAGGGGCTTATCGGGCATTTTTGCCAGGAAAGATTTCAGCCCAGAGCCTGGTGGAAAAAAGCATCAGAGTAAGCAGAAGAGTTGCTAGATTTCTGCCCAGCAGCTCATGCAAAATTGTGTCCCAGTTAAAATATGTGTGTTTTTTCCTCTCCTGTTTGGGGCATATACACAGCTAAAAGCAGAGGGAGCCAGGGAGGCTTTACAAGTCCTTGGTCAAACCAATGCAAGCGAATGGACATGTGTGAACAGCCACAAGTCCTGAGCCCGCATGGTCAGCGGCATCTCGTGGTTCCCATACCACTGAGCTCTGTCTGGGACCAGCCCGCGCCCCCTCACTTCCCCTGGCTTCAGCAACCCTGGCCAGGGGAAGGTGCTCCCCCAAATCTACAAAAACAAAACCTATTTTCCTCTTTTCTTTTTCCTATTTACTCTGTTCCTTTTACATTCACCTAAGCCAGAAACTCTGCTATGTTGATTAATTTCAGCCCTGCAGGAATTTCTCCAGAGGCTGAAGCTGAGTGGCCACAGCACCAAGACACTGGCTTGCTGGGGCTGCTCTGCATCAGACCCCCACAGCCATGTGGTGAGGGACAGCAACAATCCTGAAACCCTCAGAGCCTGGAGACACAAGCTAGACAAAGAAAATATTACTGTCTTCATTAAGCGTGGAGATTAAGATCCTGATTTGTTTTATTCAGTTGCCTCTGGCTCCCTTCAGTCAATAGGGAGAGATAGACAGCTCCAAGGGTGACCCAAACCAAGTCGGATTAAATGCCCTGGAGATGTGCCTACGCAACTCCCTAGACTATATAGGGGGCTTAAAGCTATGGTCCTCCTGTTTTAGATGTGTTTGTCAAGTGGGGGTTTATCCAGGTGAGCTAACGTCTCAAGACTGCATCACGGCTGGGTTCAAGACGAAAACCTGAGGCTGGGGGAAGAGTTGTGCCTTCGTGCTTGGAAACCCAGGCCAAGACCCCAACAGAAGAGCCAGTCCCCCCATTTTACTGTATTACTTATGCACTTTATGGTCACCAAGAAGGTTTTTTTTTTTCCATACCTCTTGCTAAGTGACTCCCTGGAGTGGGCTGTTTGTCCCCCCAGCAGAAAATAAAGAGTCACACCAGCAGCAGAGGGTGTGGGGGCAGACGCTTTTTGGGCATCAGTACTGGCAGTTTTTAGAGCCTCCAAATGAGTAGGCGACTGTGCTGAGGCTCTTTCTCCCACCACAAATCACGAAGCCAAATATCTCAGCTGCACTGCATGTCTGCAGGAGCTCCTCCTCCAGTGCTGGGTAGTGTGGGAAGGGCTCTGTTGGCACGCAGCTCACCCGCACGCTTGCGTGCCTGTGGACAAAATTAAGGCAAGCCCCTGTGCATGTTCAACATGCACGCATGCACTAAGACCTGCTGCCACTTGTAGCCTGCCTGGCTTCACAAGAGCAACCCAGAGCACTCCAAGCACTGGGACTACGTGCCCACAGCCAAGCCCTCTGGGGATGTGTGAGTAGTCCTGTGCAGGGAGCAGGAAGACGTGAGCATCAGGGCACCAGAGTGCAGAAGTTTCCTATTGCTTCTTCTGAGAGGGAAACAAATTAGCTCAAGGTAGTAGAAACAGATGTACTTACATATCCTACACCCTTTAAAAGAAAGGCCCTTCTAGTGAAGCAGATGGGTTTAAGTGCCATTCAAAGCAATTCCTGCTTTACCCAAGAAAGCCTCGCACAAGCTTTACATGTGGACTACCCAAGCAGTGTAAACAAGAAAGGCTCTGGCCACACGTCTCTAGCATCACACAAAGCCTAACATCACGTGAAAGCAAAGCCGATGGAGTTGAGGAAAACAACCCCTACATCCTTGAACCTCATGCAGTATCACTGACTTTGAGCTGCCTGTGATTAGGAATGGAGCTTAGTTCTCCACTACTGCTTCTTTCTTTTTCTGCTCACATCTTTTGATACCCCACCCTCAGGGAGACCTCTTTAGGAACACATAACAGGATGGCTCCAGTGGTTCTTCTGAATTCTGAAGACCACTGCAAAAGGTGAGGATAATTTCACAAATAAACAATCACACAAAGAAAAGTCATCATTATAGATGTCACGTCTCTAAATTCTTCAATGGACACAGCTAAGCCACAGGTTTAGCAGCACTACCTTGGCCACATGGCACCTTCCCCTATGTTCATTTTCTTCAGGGACCAGAAGAATTAAAGCAACACAGTAAGCTTCATGGGTTTCCATTTTTTGTCTTCCCTTCTTTCGCAATCATGTACTGTGGACTAGGGTCATAGCCAACACTTACTATAGGCCCATTCATGGGGAATTATGCGGAAGACAAATAACATCTAATTTCTTGTTGTGTTCAATGAAAAGGTGCTAGACACAGGAAAAACGTGGGGTTATTTGTTCACTTCCAGTCAAGGCACTACTTAACAGCTAAAACTTTGGTAAAACAAAGCAGTAGAAGAGAGAACAGTCAGACTTTGTCAGACTGGTCAATATGCACAGATAAAAGATTAGCCTGAACAAAGTCTAGAGAGAAAGACATCCTCTTGTCCCTCCTCCGTGCCAGCTACCACAGCCGCTCAGCTCTCACTGCTGCTGCCATTTCAGAAGTGACAGCTTTCAGGAGAGCCAGGACTGGTTTGCAATGCTGAGCTGAGGGAAACACACGCAAGCTACAGCTGAACACAGAAACAAAGCAGACTAAGATATTTTTAAAAGAACAAAAAAGAGCCCTAAGGTAATAGAAGAGCGGAGTCAAGACAAAATGCTCCCAGCAATGAAAAGAAGGCTGCAGCTTTGGCTCACTGCTTAAGTCAGTGTTTAAGAAAGAAAGCCTAACACAAACAGAAATGAGGAGGCAGGGAATGCTCAACATACCTGCTGGTGGCAATGCTAAAAGCATTGAAGGGTCACCTCTTGTAGAAAAGAGCATTCCTGGGGGACGGCTGCTCTGTCTGCTTATATGTATGAATGTCCCCACCACCAGCACTCGTTTACTTTTGTTAACAGAGTATACTTGAGCCTTTTCCTGCAAGCACTTACACCTGTTTCCTGTAAGGGTGGTGACAGTGCTTGCAGGCTTCTCATACAGTCAAGTAGGCTAGAGATCAGCTGGCCCCTCATGAACAATACCTGCTAATAGTCCTTGTGTGCTGGGTACCCCACCTGTTCTACTCCGGACATCGCTCCTACTAAACAGTGCCCTTATAACTCTGGAGGAAGGAAAGGGGTAGCACATCGAAACCATCTCCTCATTCTCACTTCCATCTCTCAAAAGTCACCCACCCCATCCAGCCTGCAGCCCCATGGTTGTTAACAGCACCAAAGTCACACAACCCCTTCCATGAAAAGAACAAAACAAAGCAGTGTTTTCAGCTGAGAAAGAAGAAAATTGTTTGTAACTATAAGGCCAAATAAACCTGCCTGCTCATTGCTAAATGTTACAGAGATGCAGGGGTAGGTGAGCATGAAGCTCGGGGATAAGCATGGACAAGCTGACAAAACTAATGAAGCCAATGTTTCTTGTACACTTGGGACAAAAGCTGCTAAAATATAGCTACAGTAATGGTAGGATCAGACAATGCTTTGGGGCATTTTCATAGGAGAAAAAATTTGCTCAAATTTTCAGTCTTCATTCTGCACGTGTTTCTCCATCCAGATCTCCAGTGGTGTTTTGGACAGCATGTTTTCAGAGCCAGTCCTGGCTCATTGAGTGAGACCTGTCTGCAGCAGGAGGATGGATAAATATGGGACAGGCTGTCAGGAGCTGAAAGGATGCAGTGTACTCTTCTGACAGGGTCTGTAGAGGTTTTCTGTGACAACAATGATCAGAAGATTTTGCAAATGAGAATTTCTAGAGAAGGGTGGTTTTATTTTTATGATTTTTTTTTAAAATGAATGCCTTTTAATATAGCAGCTTTCCATATAAAGATGCAGAGCCATTTTGCTGTACAGATTAGTAAAGCTTGTTCTAAGATACTCTGTTTTGATCATAGATGAATTTGTACAGGTGTAACTCTTCTCATCTCTGTGTAAATACTCCTGACTTACACTGCTCACCTACACAGTGAAACCTGAACTGGGACTGGGTCTACAGTGTGGGTTCCTGGCTTTGGGATAGGCTGTAACCATCATCGTCTGGTTCTAACAGAACAGGGACGTGCAGCAGAGTCCTTTTAATGCGTGTGTATCATGATATCCAATTCAGAAACGCATGCACAAGTGTAAATACTCTACCACTGACTTAAACAACCTGGAAAAACATTACTGAGAAGGTATAAGACAGTAGCAGAGCACAGGGAGAAGTGCAATGTACTTGGTGAGTGCAAGCCTAAAATAAATTAAATACTTCAAGTGAATAACAAACTGGAATTTCACCAACTCAGTGTTTTATTCAAAAGGATGAAAATGAGGGATAGTTGAAGCTGGCATCAGAGTAATGTACAAAATTCCAAAGGAAAGAACTTTGACAACGGAAAGAGGAATCTGTGAACCACCTGAATTTCAGAGAAAAATCAGTTTCAGGTACATGGTAGTCACCTGAGAACAAATGCGGTTATAAATGCGGTTAAATGCATTATAATGACGCCATCAGAGGGATTTGGCAAAAGCTAGAGAATGACTGAAACTAAGGCATGAGGAAAGAAGAATGGCTGTTAAATACCAAGCCACAATCAGATATCATTTATCATGATGTTGGTTTTCAGACCAGAAATGATAACAAATACTTCAACTGAGTATTCATGAATATTAGAAAAAAATGTTTAGGAAATAAAAAGTTATGTGAGGAGAAAACAAGATTTCATTACTAGGTAGGTCTGTATTTCTCCCAAGGTACTTGCAGAGCACCCACTGATTTCTGTGGTGAAGGTGCTCAGGCTATTTATGTTAATCTGAAGCTCCAGATAAGAAGCAGGACCCACAATTTGTGTTACCGAGGGATGAACTAGGGTCTCACCTAAGGGTTTATGTAGCCCATTTGTTCTAGGGAATCTGAGAGAATAAATAGGTTCTCCTCCCTGTTGAATTACAAAAAAAAAAAAAAAAAAAAAAAGTGAGTTTTGGGCCACATCAATGGTACTGTTTTGTTTGCTTACTTGAGACATAGTGGGGAAGCTCGATGTCATCTGATTTCTGGAGGCATTCCTCGTAAGCTGTAGAGGGATGAAACTTGCAGCCTTTAACTAGGGTGACAAACAGAATTGAATCCATAACAAGAGGAGGAAATCCTTGTAGGGTTTTTTCTTCCAGATGTTCATTCAAACATTTGAGTTAAACGGTGTTAGCATAAAAAAAAAAAAAAAAAAAGAGCTTAAAACAGTCTAACCAAAATCACTCTTAATCGGGTTTTGTTTCCATGGCACCTTTGATGTCATAAGCCTAATAGCTCCCCAGTGATCCATAGAGTCTTCCAGGAAAAAAAAAATGGCTAGACAACCTGAATGCCAAATGTTGAACACACACTTAAAAATATCCTTTCGGAAGAGTTTTCAGGCCTCCCTTCTCTTTTAAGAATCAAGGGAAACCAAAAATCCAACCAGGAATTTCCCCCCGCACACCCACCCACCCTGCATATCACCAGAAATCTGTGCACAACAGTTTCAATGTATGGAGTCCTACTAATATATTATTAAACTGCAGAGGAAATGCATAAAAAGACTTATAAAAATAGCAGTAAAACACTTTTTTTAAAATCCATTCTACAGATGCAAAATCTCAAGAAACATCTTTCTGTCAAAACTGAAACAGATTGTGGTGTTCAGCAGCACATTTCTTTGCTAGGGAAGCATTCTTAGTACAGTATTTTTGGTTTCCATCTCATGTTTTTTTCCAAGGATTTTCTAATTAATCATGGTGCTGATGGATGATAGCAGTCCTGCTATGGCTGCTATTAACACATACGAGTCTCGCCAGAGGTGAAGTAGGTGTAATTTGCTTTTATTTAAAAGCTTTTGCTCAATAATATTTTTATGGCCTGATCTGGCTTTTGTGGCCAAGCAACATTTTCAGTCCCTTCTGCCTTCGGGATTTTTATCCAATTCTGTATGAAGAAAAAGGGGCAAGTATTTGCTTTGCTGCTCTTCTGGATATCCGGCTACTGTCGCTGGCTAAGGAGAGATGTATTGCTCTGAGTGCTCTGCCTGGCGCTTTTAGTATGTATAGGAGAGGGGCTGAAGCTTCAGAGGACATGACTTGTGGAAAGCTGCTGCTGGAGAAATTAAATATAATAAATTTTACTTAAAAAAAGAAAAAAAAGAAAAATCCTAGTCCTGATTAGAAGCTTTGTTTCTTTGAAGGTAGAATGTAATGATTTTGCTGTGGTTATAGTAAGATACACAGCAAGGGCCTACTAATTTGAATGGCAAGAACAGCTTAAAAATTCAACTTCTTTTTAAATAAAAGTTCATGAAACCCTGCTTAATAGATGCCAAACCCATATGTCAAACAACATACCTATAAAACAAAATATGAACAAAACAAAATAGTTCTTCAAAATAAAAGCCAGTAATCAAATAACTTTATCCTTTACTGTTGCAAGAAAATAAAAATGAATCAACGCTGTACCCTTCACACGTCCAGGCTTGAACTCTGCAATGTGGGTGGAGTGAATCTTTGGATGGTGTCAAATGAGCCAACGTACTAGGTAACCATAAGAATAACCCTTTTAGCAAAATAAATAAGCTTGTCATATTGAAATAGTTATCATATTTTTAAAGGATAATATCTAATACAGTTTCAAGCATAACTTCAGAAGTGTATGTCATTTTTCTATATAAAAGGATTTCAACTAAAATCACTATACTGGTGAATTATTCCAGACTTTTGATGATCTAACACAGAGGGTAACAGAGTTTATTATGCCTCAATTCACCTGTGTACATGTCAGAATTTAGTCCCATCACGCTTTCTCTGATATGAAATGTAACGGCTGGTCTATTTTGGTTTAGAATGGGAAGTTAATAAATAAAAACACAGATACCAAATTAAAGCCAAATGAAAGCAGAGCAAGAACAAACAAACAAATCCAAAACATAACAACAACAAACTACTTATATTTCCAGGTGCAGTAAATACAGACTTGTTTTCTTGTTTGGGTTACTGGCTTGTTTGTCTCTCTAATCTTGCTTCATTATGGAAAAGATAAAGTAAGTTACTATAACATACTAAAAATCAGAAAAAAGAAATATATAATAATATTTCCTAGCTGTCTTGTGTGGTTTGTATTTTGTGTAATAGGACAGATTTTTTTAGATATATATTTATATACTTAAATGCTATTAATCAGAATTATGTTTCGTAACAAATGTCAGAAACTTTATCTCTAAGAACTTTTCCAGGTAAAGTTTTCCAGTGAAGCATCCAACCATTCATATACAGACCCATGTACAAGTTTTAATATGTTTCTATTTATCCTTCTGAAAAACAAACATCTCCAGACAGAAGAGACTGACAGGCACATGAAAGACCACTTTAATCTCCTTCCCTGGTCACGGCAGATATATGAAGTGTGGTATAAACTGGAGGGAAACCTTGGAACGGTGCTTTCCAGAATACTGCTATATATGAGAACATTCCTTCTAAATGACTTTATAAGAGAAGGATGGTGAAAAGTAATATTAATCTCTGTAGCTGTTATTGGGAACAATCGATAGTTGAGCTCGGTGGAAGCTGGTTGCTGATACGGCGACAAGCTGTGTTAGGTATGGCACTTACAGGTCAAAACCAAGCAAAACATGCTTGACTAGTCAATTAATATAAAGTGCGTATACTATAAATCTTGTGAAGTTGTACGTATCTGTCTTCTGTCTAGAAAACAAGTCACTGACTAAAGACAGGGGCAGGAACTGTAGGGATCCAGATCCATGACTGGAGCAAGTGGGAACCACAAATAATTCAGAATGTTGAAGCGCATGTTGTTATCATCACTGTACACACCCACATATGCACACACTGATTTATACTAACATTTCATATTTTTGTAATTGGAAATCAAATAGAACCTTAAAAGAAAAAAAAATCTCTTACTGAAAGCTGTTAACTTTACCATCCTGAAAATATTCTCTTCCTTTTTTCCTTCTTAGTCACAATTTCTCCTTCCTCAGACTTGTCTCGGCCACTCTCTCACTCCCGCTTTCTTTTCTTCTCGTGACTAACAGGCTTCAGGAATGAACTTCAGAGGAGCCTGAAAGAAAAAAAATCTCTTCCAGATTGGCGATATTTCCATTAACTCTTACAAATACATACTGCAGGCAGTTCAGCAAACTGATCATAAGATATGAACGCTTTCATCTCTGTGTTACCCTTTCAACTGCAGTTCCAGGTAGTAATAACGAGAAGCTGTCAATGTGATAGTGAACTTCAGTCAACACCACTTGCTTGAAGACCCATACCCAGGACTGATTTTTGCAGCACAAGTTCACCTTTGCCAAAAACATCCTTAACTAGCTCACCACTGTTTTCCATTCTTCTATTACTTGGTGGTTTTGTTGTTGGTGGTTGGTTGGTTGGTTGGTTGTTTCCTTAAGAGCGTATTAGTTTCCCTCTTAATTCAAATCCTCTCTTGAACAGAGCGGAGTCATCTGTCCTCTGTTTTTGAAGCCAATGGAAAGGCTTCAGCATCCTTCCTCTCTCTGCATCATCCATGTAACAACTCTTTTCTCTCCTATAGCGTGTTTCTTTTGAGAAGCACAGCTCAGTCTGCAACAATAGGTTACCTTCAAAATACTTCTTTCTGCTTTTATCTGCTCCCCTCCCCTTTCTCCCCGCCATCCAATCAGCAGACTCACTCCACCATTAAAGATAAGCAATTTTTTCAAACTCACTCAGCATTTCTGTCCAAGTCAGATACAGAATCTAGATTTCCTATTCCCATTTTTTTTTAAATGTTGCCTTTAAACTACAGTTTCACCACCTTTTCACTTTTATGTGTTTTGGGGACTCAATTTCTCACATGTTTAATGTTATTCTGTCCTGAAGTTCAGTGTAAGATCAAATATTCAAAGGTACCAAGTAATTCCCAATTATTCCAGATTTACCTCACGGTAATAGAGAAAAATCCATACTCAAAGCCCCAGTGAGTGGTTTTATGAGACCGTGATATCTGTGCCACTGATTTTATTGTTATTTGCATGTACTATAGTGTCTCTGATAAAAAGCACATGTCTCTGGTTTACAAAATGGCCTCTAACCTTGGAGTTAGCTTTTTATTCCACAGACCCATAAAAAAACGCACATAAGGAGAAAATAAGGGCCAGGGCTGACATAAAAGTGAACTGAACTGGAGCACTTTAGACCCGGCAGTTCCTGAATGTTTCACTTTTCATAGAACCATAGAATATCCTGAGTTGGAAGAGACCCGCAAGGACCCTTTTTTTGATCTCTTTTTTGAGGGAGATTGGTGGCACAGCGAGAGGCGGGACCCTCCAGCTCTCAGAGGGGAACTCAGAACATGTTCACACTTTTTATTTTGAAATTAAACACAAAGTATCTAGGAAACCAACAGTGTGTGAAATACTCAGCTCAATACACATCTCATAGAATCATTCAGGTTGGAAAAGACCTCTGAGATCATCTAGCCATACAGCATACGCACCACGTATAGGGCTGACCCCACTGCAGCACCTCACTTTTAAAAGGACTTGTGTAATGATTAGAGCAAGGAACGATGAGCTGGGATCCTTAGGTTGCAGTCCTGGTTATGCTTGAAATTCCTCAAAAAAAAAAAAAAAAAAAAGTTTGGAGAGATTTCCAGCAGGGTACGCCACGACTCCAGGAGCGTGGCGTGATTTATAGATGTTGGCGCTCTGGCCAAGACACCACTTCTGCTGTTTCAAAAGCCCTGTTTTATTTGCTTTGTGAGCAAGAGGAATCTCTGTTTGTGCTCCTTGACTTAAACACACTGCTTGGAGTGAAGTTACCGGATGCCCGCTCTCCCGAGAGAGCGCGGCTGCGGGCTGCCGTGGGCGTGAGGGCCCCGTCTGCGTTTGTGGAGCAGGCGCAGGCGGCATGGGGAACGGGTGCGACATCCCGCAGGGTGCCCTGCTGTGGGGCAGGACCACTGCACAGGCCCTTGGAGCTGGCTGGGGATAAGGAGCCCAACTGGAATGGAAGCGTGGGCTGCTTTGCTGCTGCTCACTTCGCTCCCAACACTTGACAAAAGCTAGGAGCCTGGTATACGCTCTTCAGCTGACTTACGATTTCATCAGATCAGTCCCAACGGTGTAAGAGCCACGATGATATTTGAATGCTCTGTAATTTCATTAGCATGGTTCTTTTGGTGGATGTTTAATTTGAAATATTTTTGCTGCGTTCTGATGGTATTATGGTAAATTTTGCAGCTCTGGACCGGCTTTTTTGTGAAGACCATTCAGCTAGCTGGTAAAAGAAAGAAAAATCACAAGGCAACAGACTGCAGTTGCTGCTTTAAAGTTTTTCTCTACGCAGGATTTCAGCCACATAACTTCTACCCATTTTAATGGCCTTACGTAACCAAACTACTTTTCACGTGTTCGGGCTAGTACTTAAAGCACTGCAATGTATTTGTGGCACGGTTTGTCCACGCAACAAACATTCCCTAAAATACGCTTAGGGGTCTGAATGACAAGAAGAAACAATTTCTCCTGTGATGGCTTTTGTGGTTGCTGCCTCCAGTTGTCCTTCAAGCACCTCTCTGCAGAGCTGTCTCAGCTGCTTACAGAGTAGCTGCTGAATGGCCAGCTTGCAATTAATTCAGTGTACCAAGGAAACCTACACTCACTGATGGTTTCCCTCAAGGTAAGCTGAAGGCTGGCAGTAGCTGCTGCACGGACAGATGAGACGCCACCCTGGCAAAGGTGGGAAGAAGGGCAGCATGGACCTCTGCGTGACAAATCACTGCTTATCACAGCCTAAGTCATCCCAGCTTAACAGTCACAGCCCTTTGGGTCTTAGTTGTCATTTAAACTAACATATTTCTGCACACCCAAGCCATATGCAGAGGTCTTCAGATAACTATAAATACAAATTATGGCTGGTGTAAGGCCCCCTTGCTTTGCTAAAGAGGTGAAATGAGGTTTACTCTGAATAAGCACCGCTGAAAGCTTTTCAAAGGCACAGTCTTTGGGATATTTGAGAACAGATATCACTTAAAAGTAGCCCCCCCTCCCTCCTTCTTTTTTAAATCACATTGTTTTCTGCTGTCAGTGGGGAAGTGGTATGCAAAACATGAGTAGGTCAGTGAATAATAGTAGATTTGGAGGTATTGCTGCTTTGGATTGCAGCCTAAGTAGTCTAAATCATGTATACACATGCTGGCATCACTGGATGTGAGATTATAGAAATGGAGAATTACATATGCCTTTTTAGTAATTAAAATTTCTATTGTATTTGGTGTCTTTATTAGGAGTCCCTGAGCCCTCTTAATTCCCCATATTAGAATCCCTGTTGCCTATTTTTAATATTCTTGCAATGTAAATACATTTTTCACAACGCTTTAAGGACCTTGTGTGAATAATACCCAAATAAACACAAAACAGTGAATCATATAATTTCTGGATACTTCACACGCAAGTTGTACGAATTCAGGTCATGGAGCACAGTGAATTTACGAGGACGCTATACAGGCTTCTAAGACCAATTAAACAAAACATGAAGGAGATTTCTTTATCTGTTTTGCAAAAGAACCTTGAGTTTGCATATTTCATTTGCATTTTGTTCACCAGCAGCTCCCAGCTAGTTTCACTCAGAGGCGCATCCTCATGAGCTAGTGCCTGCCATTTGCATGTTAGCACTGCCATATTGCTGTGGCTGGGAAAAGCAGCTGGAAGAGGCGTTCGTTTTAAAAGGGGAAAATGTGGCATTGCCAGAGAGGGAGGACATGGCAGCAGGCTGACCCCGACACCTGCGCCACTGCGAAGCAGTACCTGCACGCAGTCACTCTCGACTGCTGAAGGCTGGAGGAGGTCAGAAGTGAAATGACTAAATGAAGGGGTGGGCAATGTAAATACCAGTGTACTTGATAAATGTTTCTTACACTCTCTTACTCCGAGGTACCTTGCTAACTTGACTGTGCACCAGGCTGTCCATGCAAGCTGAAAGCAAGGCTGCAGTGCAGTACCGCTCCCCGTTCTCTTGCAACTGAATGATGACCTAGAAAAGAGTCCTGATGTTTGTGGCTCAGAGGTAACGACACTACGTTTAATATAATTTCTGGATTTCAAAGTGTTATAACAACAAAACCTCATAACGTTGCTAAAAATTGGATATCTGAATAGGTAAGAAAGGTGGAGAAGCAAAGGAACATTTTATAGAATATTACACATCCAGCTATGCTTAACACCAATTCCAGATTAGATGTCATTGCTAATTAAAGCAAGTGTAAGAGTTTTACTCATTTTTTTGTGCCTAACTTTCATTCCCTTAACATTTTATCTGGAGGTTGTCTGAGGTTTCTATCAGACACACTAATTCTGTCTTTCATCTGGGACCCCTCATACATTACTGCCTACTTGCTAAAAAAGACCAGTAGTTGCCAAAATAAACCAATCTGGCACTATCTCTGGGAATGGGTCAGTCCCAATTATTAATCATGGAGCTGTTTATATTTTACAGTCCAAATCTAAGAAGTGTCAGGTGAGGCAAGGTGGGACCTGAAACCCTTTGCCCTGTGCTTTCAGATACTCTGCCTGGTCTTTGCCTGTAGTTTACTATACAGCAGGATCCAATCCATACGTTTTAGCAGCTTCAATATACTACAGACTTTTTTTTTTTTAACAATGAACAGCACGTATCTGCAAACAAAGACAAAACAACTGCATACATAGGCCCCATTCTCTAGGTTCAGTGGTAACTCCTGAACTAGGGAAGAGTCTTCCTCAGTTCACAGATTCCAGAAAACGTGCTGGATATCTTCCCAACAAGGAGTACAAAACTTCAACTACACAAAGAGCAGGTCAGAAATGTGGATGAAAACAAAGATATCTATTTGTTGAAGAAAATATCCTGAGATATTTTCTTGTTTTCATCAAAACGAAATGCAGGACCACATTTTAAATAGTATGGAAATTTTCTTTTCCATGAAGCAAAACTTATTATCCCCCAAACAGCTGTATTTCTTTTGGCATTGGCTCACTTTGCCAAAGAGCTAGAATTGATACCAACTGATGTGCATGTATGCGTTGAGCACATTTTTCTGAATGTCTACCCGCAAAACATCCTCCAAGGGGCTTTACTGTGGAGGTTTCAACACTGTATGTTTCTGTAACATTTTCAATGACAGCATCTGATTATGGACCACAGAGCCACCACCTACCACAGCCTCCTGAGAAATGCTGGGTGACATTTCTGGTTAAAACTTCTATCAGAGAAAACTTCAGAGCAATGTTCCCAAAATGCTCACAGACGGCTCTCACTTTTGCCCAGATTTTTCATCCAGATTCAAAAGAAAACATTCTCAGAGTCAAAGACTTTTAATTGTATGGGGTTTAAAAAGCTCAAATTCAAAATAATAAGTCATATGTGGAGAGAAGTATTTTGTCCCATATGAAACATACTAAGGTCCTTCAAATTTTTTTTTTTTTTTTTTGGTAAGGAGCCAGAGATTCCAGAACCAACCTCCTCTGCAGGTTAACAGATTGTCCAAGTGACCTGAAAGTAATACTGTTTTTCTTTACCTCCATCAAAAAAAGTACACACAAAAACACCTGCATATATGCCTTTGTTTGCATACCATACAAATGCTTTGGCATCAGGTGTGGGCTCTGAAGGACAAAACATTTTCCTTAATGTGATTTCTGTTGGGATTTTCTGTACCTTCCTGCTCTCCCACCTGTATTCATTTACATGACTGCAAGAGGTCTCTGGTGAACCAGCAGTCCTCCTGGGCAACCCATGCCCTGATTGAATTTAGGAGATATATGGTATGTCCCTCCAGCACTTGGGTATAAGTGGAATGCAGAGCTCCTCATCCTGGAGATGTTCATACAACGAAGGCTGCCAAGCCTTGGTCACTCCCTGCTCATTAAAGCTGTGGTTTAGTGTGGCAATAGCAGTGCAGCGGAGAACCCCCAGCCCATGCGGAGCCCGGTGCCCACGTGGCTGCTGCCTGCCCACAGAACGCAGCCGGCAGCAGCGCCCCATCTCGGCACGCAGTGCCGGCCCAGGCGAAGGCAGAGCCGTCCTTCGGGGAGGGCAGCCACGCTATGCCAAGTCATTAGACGACTAGGCCATGAAGATGAATGGAAAGGAGACTATTTCATATACAGATTGCATCACCACCTGCTTCCTGAGGTTCAGCAGTGGCTTCCCATGTTTGTAACCAAACAGGAAAGGTCGGAGCTCAAAGGAGCATTTCCCAGAGTGTGGTGGAGGAAGACATCCTCCTCTCCACTGCAGTTGCAAAGCAACAGTGTATTTGTCTCCTTCCATCTCCTTTTCTCTCTTTACCTTCTGTATTTGTTTTCTCGTGAATGTCGTGGAAATGAGGCTGTGCATTAAGCAAATACACTGCTCTTGGATGCCGTACACATCAGACTTCCACTTCTCCAGACTCTAGGCAAAAGAAGTTCCATTATTTTCAGATGTTTATCCCTTACCTATCACCCCGACATCTGACCAGACAAGCTAGTGTGCAGATCTGACCAAAGCACAGACCTCTCCCTTCCCCCAGTATGGGGGCACAAGCACATATACCTGCATTCCAGCTAATTTAACAACATAAAAGCGAAACATTTTACATGTAGGATCCGGAGCCATCATTTTCTAATGTCAAAGGTCACATGAAATACCTCTTATGTTGTCTCAGCCTATTTCCTGGCATAGAGTTGTAATCTCCGAGAACACATAAATGTTTCAGTATTAGTACTAAGAAGCCACATGAGGGAGCATTTGGAGAATTGAAATGCTTTCCTTGTACCAGTGTAAATAAGTGAGGGAATCAAACTCGATCCCTCTGGGATATATAGAATTCAGACAAATCTAGATGTTATTATTCATTTCTCTACACATACAGGGATTCAGAGTTTGTGATTCCCACTGAGGACAATTTCTAATAGGAAGCCCATTAGTGGGCTGAACCAGACCATTTCTTACTCTTGCCTAGGTACGCTTTGACTAGCATACCTGAAAGGAAGGGTAGGTAAGTGTGTTTACATTTCAGCTCAATGAAAACACGAGGTACCCTGTACAGGTCATTTTGGGCTGACCGTGGCAGTGGTGCCAACTTTCCCGGTCTCGAGTGGCAGCGGTGGCAGCAGGGAGTGGTAAGGTCCCAATTCCTGCACTCTTCTGACTACCCAAGTAGCTCAGCCAACACATTTCTAAGTAACTTTTACATCCTACGCTTTTATATCTTATGCTCAACTAAAGAAAATAAACCATAAACCCACAGGTACATAAAATGAAAGCAATCTCAATATTTTTGCAAGCTGACTCACATTTATTTATTTTTTTAATGTTTGAGGTTGGCAATACTAAAGCTAACCAAAACAAGAGATAAAAACGTCAGCATGAACCACAATGGGAAATGGGTGTACATTTCTGCTCTATACTGTTGCCTCAGCAAAAAATCAGCTGCAGCTTGAGCTATATTCATTGACGGAATCATCTCAGTTGACTGAGAACAACATCAAATGACCATATCAGAAACATCTTTGCTGGTAGCGCTAAACAGGCATTGAGCGAATAAAAAATTGAGCACTCTTCCTCCAAAAGTCAACATCCTTAGTAACTGTTGTCAATGAGAGAAACTCATACTAAAGGTCATTTTGAAATCAGTAGAAAAGCACTTCACCAAGATTCCATCTTTTTCCTAATAACCGAGCCTCATTATTTACACTTAAAATTGAATAAAGAACAAGTAATAAAAGAACTGTAAGAAAATCAAGTTGCAGCTATGATATTATGACTACACATTGCTCTGTATATTTGGCTAAGAAATTTGCAATTGGTTTTAATGGGCAGAAGTTCCAGCAGCCCCTTCTTTTTTTTTTTCTTTTTTATTTTTCATTGCCTGTGTAGACTACTTCATGAACTCCAGCCATAGCAGAAAGGTGGAAGGGAAAGAAAGAAAAGAAAGATAAATTCAGACTTAAAATGACTACATTTGCTCCATCGAGGAGGTCCGGGATGCTGCTTGCTGCAGTACTGGTGGCTGGAGTTTTTGAGTCGCACCAGACTCATGGCACTCAGTTGCTGCCTCCAAGCCCCCAGGGTGTCTGTGGGGCAGCCCTGCAAACTGCAGCATGGAATTTATTGGTGTTTGAAATAATCCCTGTTTTCCTAAGGATTAAATTTAACCCAGATTGCTACCGTGAGCCGGTTTACAGCTCTGAGCCCCGCTCTGTGGTGTCACTGCAGCCACGGGGGGAGCAAAATGAGGCACAGGAGTGCACGTCCGAGGGCAGGACCTCTACACGTCTCGTCTGCTGCTGAAGCCAGCAAACTGGATGGGCATGGCTCACTGGCGAAGTAGGGGTTGGCATGCATCTGCAGTTTTTACGGTTTTCACTGCTTGCTGGTTTTCTTTGCATGAAATCATCTGACCGTTCTTATTAAACCAAAGAAAGTCTGAAAGACTGGCATTTGCCGTTATCCTCATCTCTAGAGAACAATTCTTTGCAGCTCCCGTAAATAGGACTTAGAAGGTAAATGGTATTATAGTGTTAATTTCAAAGTGAATTATTCAAAAAGTGCTCCATATGTCAGCAAGCATCATTTTGTGGAACTATATTAATGTCTTCCTTAAATACAGTTCTCCCTTTCTAAAAGCTGTTTTATAGATCCAGGAAATATGTCTGGTATGAAGAAGTGCTTATTGTAAAGGATGTTTTAGCAGTTGTGTTCAATTAATGAGGAAGGCAGGATGTAGCCCTATATAAGAAACAGCATAATAGCAAGAATTCCTTGGGGCATGGGAATCTTCACACTTACAGGTACTGCACAGCTATCTGTTCATTCAAGGTATCAGGTCAGATTTGTTTCATATTCTGTATTTCACATCAAAAAAGGTAATATCTCCTTTTGACAGGACTGTCTGTAAATATTTGAGAAGCTAAAAATAAAAAGAAACTGTTGCTTTTCAGCAGAGATGCCTGAAAGTAAATCACTCAGGAAGGACCCCAAAGCTTCCACCGTCAGCTGAAACAAATAGAAAACTCACAATGCTGACAGCAACTGCAATTGAGTAAGTAAGGGGCCAGACCGCAAAATTCTATTTTATTCCGCTGAATCAACCATCAGCTCCCTTCAGACATTCCTCAAATTCAAACGATGGCAAGAAGATATACGAGCAGTAGAAGACCTCCCTAGATTTCTCCATATTGACATGTTATTGGACACTGCCAAGCAAATAGACAAACGGCAGACTTGATTTAAGAGGGAACGTACGTGCTTTGGAGCTGTAAAGCAGTGGGGAAGTGCTTACTGACCCGAGCAGCAGGCCCAGTTTTCTGGATTTCTCTTGTTCAGTGCACGGGAACAAGACTCCCGTTCTTCTATGTTCTGCATCTGTTTCATGAACTCTGTGGGGCTGAGGATTAAAAACAAACACATGCAAATATTAAGAGGATTTAAAACGTCTGTGGCTGTGCCCCTACCATCTTTTGTAAATAATGGCTGCATCTATTTTCATTTGTATTACCAAATTGTTTAGAAGCTCAGCCAGGCTTGGGTCCTACAGCGAGGGCCAGTGCACATAAAGACACGGAGGTCACAGCAGGCAAGTATTATTCTCATCCCTATTGTACAAGGGATAATTGAAGCGTGGGGAGATTACATACAACTGCTCAAGACCCTCAGGAAGTCTGTGACTGTGCTGGGAACCGAGCACCAGTTGCAACTGGTACCAGTGGAAATACCAGTGAAAGCGACGGGACACAAAGCTGCACCTGCAGCCTCTGCATCTGAGAGGCATCACGGCTACACCATCAGCAGCTCCCCCCAAAAACCAACCTGTCCAGCTCAACTCACGGTCATGCTCTCTGAGCCCCTTCAGCGTGCTGCGTGATGTCTGCATAAGAGAAGTGCTGCTCAACGGTGCCTGGCAGGTTGGGGCCAGTAGCCCACTAGCTTGGGCCTGCTTGGGAGACTGGATCTGAGGTCCAGAGCTCGGTCTTGGCTCTCCATCTCTTATTCTTCAGATTAAAAATCTAGCCAGACTGTTTATATTTCATGTACGTTTAGGTCTAGTACTGTGTGGATTATTGCACTGTGGTACAGGATGACTGCTATTATTCTGGTCTGTTTCTGGTACTCGCTTTCCTCTCCTGGAATGGCATGCCGATAGACACGATTCATATGTAAAGCACAGTGTAGAGAATATTTGTGGTGATACTTTTCAAACCAGTTAGAAGCCCAGTAATATTCAGCTGTCTTGAGAACTGCACACACCTGCAAGTCTCTGCAACCACAGACTCCTGCAAACTGCGCTAGCTGTTGGGGAGGTAAACCAGAAGAACGTGCTCTGTTCTGTTCAGCAACATTGGGGCTCTTGTTAAAATGAGTGTGAGTTTGGCATCTAAACCCATCGCAGAGTTAACTTTTCACATTGACAGCTAATATAAGTATCACTGCAATATATAGTTATCAGTGATGTCCTCTGAGTTTAATTTCATATGACTATTGAAAGAATTAATCCCATTCAAAAATTATACTGAAGGCAAAAAAATTTAAATTGTGAAAAAAAAATCCACTGGCATAGTAAACTACCTTAAAAAACCTAGAAGCCTGGCAGGCAGCCAGAAAGAAACACAAGTTTAGGATATTTTCTTATGGACAATTAAAGGATGAGAGCTCAAAATCCAGAACTCATCTCGCTGCTCATGCAGCCTGTAGCAAGTCAAACTGGCTCAGACAAGGACAGGTATCGCACATTCACCTCTGGGTTACAGTAGCATTTCTGCCTCCTGACAATGTTTGAACTACCATATCGTCAAAGCGTAGCTCATACTTATTACTCCTATTATTATTACACAGCAGCCCACAACCTTTCATCAGGTTCAGACACCACTGTGGGAAGTGCAGTACAGGAAACATAAAAGGCAACCACAACTCTTTCATTCTGGACCTACAATGGGAGAAGCACCATGAGGAGGAGAGCTCGGCAGCGGTCTGTTCCCCAGCCGTCAGAGGGAAAAGCAGAGGGAAGCCACCCTGGCCCCCTGCTCGGCACTGACAGGCTCTGTGGAGCTCAGCCGCTGCTCACGCACAGCACTGAGCTCAGGCAAACAGATTTGGCTGGGATTTACAAGTTGGCCAGGTTTCAGCAGATTTTCGTGAAGATGGCTAAAAGCACATCACCAACATCAGGCTGACAGACCTGCTTACTTCACCCAAATAACGCTTAGCCAATTTTTGAATTCCTGTTTTTAACCACTCTAAATGAAACAAGTTTTTCCCAGGCAAAAACAAAATGGCAAAACAATCTATTTCCCACTAGTTTTCTTCCTCAGGTTACACCGTGTTTCTTTCACATGCATTCACAAACCAGCTTGACGCAGTCTTCAGCATGGAAAATGTCATCCCTGGTAACTACACCCAGAAAAAGCTAAAGGCCAGATAAAAACAGTCTTTACTGGGCCATGCCACGACACTTTCATGGTGTTTCTCTAAGTGGAGCCAGAAATATTTATACATTTAAGCAGTGTAAGAGGGACAACTAGCAGCTGAAATTTACCTGAGACAAGCCTTGGGGTGAGATTTGAACAAGAAAGGATTGTAAAAGTTCTGGCTCTGAAAAGTAAGGTGTGGGGTGAATGATATTTGATATAATCATACCTTTCTTTTCTTTTTTTGTAATCCACATATGCTTCTTCTTATGAGTTAACTTCACTGGAATGAACAAAGTTTAAAGCACCACTCAGAGTCTTTTGTGGTACAGACATTTGTAAGTGGCTACTGTGCCCGTGCTGCCCCCTACATCTGCTGATGTAAGTTGAAAATAGGTGACTGCTTCGTACGTAAACTGTTTACACAGTCAATCAAGACATGTTGAATTGCTATCTACAGTAATTTCAGCTAATTTGTAGGAAGAGAGTCGCAAAGTTAAGTCCTGGTGGGTTATCATATAACTGACTTACAATTTCAGAAGTCCTATCCACGAACTGTAAATGCTGGGTCTGGGAGCAATGGCATTCAGTGGCCTTTGATGACATATTCAGCTTCAGTATACACGTCACAGCAAAGCACAACAGCAAGGAGCTTGCTCATAAAAACAAACAATTCAAAACCCTAAACAAGTGAAATTTCCCTGCAGTTGAACGGCAGAGGCTCATTTTTGCCCCAGCTGCCCAGGCTGCACGTGAGAAGACATTTGCCTTCGCCACAGGCTCGCGCCTGCAGCCAGCAGCAGGGTGCTTGCTGCTCAGCCACCGGAGCAGCACCCACGCCATAAGCAGCGGCAAAAGATGCCGATCGGTGACACCGAGAGAAAATGGCCAGGTGAGACCTGCTCCAATCCATCAAGGAGAGAGCTCCTGCTCCTGCCAGAGGTGGCCTCAAGCCGTGGTGCGGCCTGGCTGGGGCAGGCACCAGCAGGGTGCCAGCAGAGGTGGGATCGAGAGCTCTACGGCTCGTCCCCCAGGGCGACGGTCCCACAGCCCGTGGCCACTTGCAGGAGGCTGCAGTGCTGCAAAACCTGCCAGTGCAGGGAGGGACATGGCTGCAGGCTTTCACACACGCATCTATTTCACTTGAGAGTGGGCATTTAGTCGCTCTGAGCAACCGAACTGCATAGGCTGGCTTTGAAATTCTATAGAGAGACTATCTGATCTTCTCCCTTTCACGGAAGGATTAGGGAGTCTGTAAGGAGAGATTTACCCAATCCTTTTCCTCAGCTTCCCTGGCCCCTCCTGCACTCAGAGATGTTTAGAGTCTGCTCTACATCTGCCAAGTGCAGTCCTGGAGGGTGTTTGCTCCCACACATGCTTTTACTCTCCCAGCCCTCCACCTCTGCCCCGTGGCTAGGAGTGGCTGGCACAGGAGCCGCACTGGGCTTTCTCGACACTCCTCCAGAGAGCCCCAGGCTGGTGAGCTACAGCTGCAGCACGGCCCCTGGTTGGCCCCAGGGGGGTATGCCCCGCTAATCTCGCTTGCCATTAAGAGCATCAGCTCTTAGGAAACTTTTTCTGTAAGTAAAATACGTTTCTTTTCAGCATTACTCACAGCCTCGCCACCAAAATGGTAATACATAAGTTTAGCATCAGCCCCACCACCATCACTAAATGAACACTGTACTGGCCTCGTTAATCTGTGTCAGAGGCTACATCAATTACTCCCACGACAAACTCTTTTGAATTGCAGGAGAAAATGGATAAAAGAAAAGCACTGAGAAGGAAAATATGTGCTGCAGACTTCAGTTTCCACAATCTCCCTCTTCCTCCCTAGCGAAATAAATGAGTTGCTGTGTGGTCTGTTTGGCAGATGGGTCAGCAGAGGCACTTTCTGCTGTGGACATTCTACATGAAACGGGACATGAGTTTACATTTACTGCATGTGGGTGTGAATCTACATTTTAAGTGGATTCACAAACCATCACACTTAAAGAGTACCAACACTAGCAGCAATGAACTTCTGTCACAACAGACTTAATACTCATGTCAAATCCATCATTGCTGTTATATTTTCAGCTGTCAATAACCAGCAGATTGAGAGTTTTGTAGATCCTGATAGCTTCTCAAGTGTCATCTGTGTATGAAGCCAAGACCAGGTCTTCAGTGATTTTCCAAAGTATCGCAGATTGCTTACTCACAGCCTGACGTGTTTGTCTGGAATTTGCCTACTAGCTGCTTAAAAGAGGTAACAAAGTGACCAAAGAGCACAGTGGCAGCTGATGGAAGAAATGCCAGCTGATGACATTGCTCACTTTATTACAAATATATAAACCCATACGTGCTGACCAGGAATAAATATTAAAAAGTATACCCTTCTTTTTCACAGCTAGTACATGTGTAAATTGAGTTGTGCAGACAGAGCCTATTTTGTTTGTCTGTACTTTCTTTATCTGTCAATATGTGTGCTATGGAAAATGGTGTGTTTCTCTCATGCCATTTTTTTCCTCTTTTTTTTTTTTTAGCTTCTAATTCATGGAAATTCGGTAAGAATTTTGTCACAACTTTTTGTTTGTTTCCTCTGTGTATGTGTTTTTTGTTTGTTTGTTTGGCTGGTTGGTAGCCATCTCTTCTTCTCGTCCAATTTAAGAACTACAAGTTACCCCAGTACTGCACCAATTGGCTTTCCAAATGCTTTATAAAGTATCCAGAGCTGTTGCTATGTCTGCTCTAGATGAATACGTTTCTATGTGAAAGTCCATCATTTTCCTCCTTCATCCCTAAATCACTTCTACCCTGGCAGTCTCCTTTCACTTTTGGTGACAAGGAATAAAAATGGCACTTTCAAAAAAAGGGAATGACTAATTTGTAAAATAGAATCATATTTTTATACTTTTTCCCCACATGATGTATGTACTTACTATTTTTCTCATCCCTTTTGGTGGCTTTTCAATACTGAACAGAATTTCACTGAACTGAGACTTGCATTGACATGTGGCTTGATACTACACTGACACTAGCCTTCCTGCAGAGCAGTCGCAACTCATTAATTAAGAGGCCAGTTCCCATGCTCAGTGACATGCATATACCAACAACAGCTTCCAGGCACCATTCCCTAACCTGTTCGTTTCCCCTTTTGAGGCTTTGCACGTCCACTTCACCCTTTCTAGTCTTACCTGCTAGGCAGCTGTGGGTCTGATGGGAGTGCAGAGCTCCCCTGGGTGCTTCCGAGCAAGCTGTTTGCCTCTCTTTTTCCACAGTCCCATAAGACAATGCTCCACGAATGACAAGCTGATGGAAGCCACCTGGGAAAAGGCACCTGAGTTAACACAGAAATCCTAAATCCACACCAAATCCCGGCACTTACAGGTAACTACAGGCCTTGAACAGAGATTAGTGCAATAAATCTGGGCGCAACTGAGCAGTGGGAGAGGTTTGAGTCATGCCGACAACAGAAAACAAAGCTTATTGGGCACTTACACTGGAATTTGTTGCTTCTGTGTGAAGCCTCGCTTGTTTGCTTGAACCAAAGGCCCTTGCATGATGTGGAAATAAAGCCTTTCCATGGAAATAAAAGCCTTGCATGGAAAGAAAGCCCTTCTCATGAGTGTAGGTAGCTGGAAGGCCCAAGGGTAGTAGGGAATGCTTGAATTTTAGTCCATGACCTGAAGACACTTGGACCTTCCCCTCTGCTGGAAGCTGTGCCTGTGCTGGCCGAATGGCTTACTCAGCAAGGCTCTACACAGCCAGGAGCCCCCAAAATCTCCCTGCCGATCTCTTCAAGTGTCGTTCCACAGCTAACGCTTTGCCATGCTTAAATTTAGAGCTGCTTCTATTTTCCATCTGCTAACTAGTTTAAACATAATAGCACTTTACCTCCCATTTCATGGTTTGTCTACTTCCTTACCAATCATTTGTGAATTAAAACAAATAAAAAATCAAGAGATTAAAGAGGTACAGCTTTCCTTCAGCAAGAAGCTCGTTTCCTCTTTCAGTTCATTCCACTGCCAAGGGTTTTAGACTTTTACTTATAATGATTGTTTTTACAGGTTTTCCTAGAAGTAATGATCACTAACTTGTAATTCATAGGGGTCGTCCTTCCTTTTAGAGGATACTGGAAAATACAGCTTTATTTTGTTTTCATTCTAAATATATCTACCACAGCCACTGTATCTAATGCATATTAGCTACTCTCATGGAAATGTGTTAAAACTTTGTACAACTTTAGAGTAAAAAAAACAGTCCCACACCTTTTCTGTTGCCTAACTTGTTGGTGTCTTGTTATCCCTCAGCTGAACTATTTGTTGCAGAATGTATTAATGCCACACTACAGTCCAGGACAGCGTCATCTTTATTGCCTGAGGAAAATCGGTACCTCCCAACAGCTTCCCTAGAGAAGACTGACAGAAATACATCCATGAGCTCCTCAGCAGCAGTCCTTAATTACGTCCCACCTTTATTTTCTAGTAACCAACTTGTCACATTGTAACCTTTATTTTTACCCTCCAATATGCTTAAAGAGTTTTTGTTTGTCTGTATGCTTTGGGATCTCCTAGTTTCCATGTTTGCCCTTATCAGTCACACTTTGGACTTTTTTTTTTTTTTTTTAATTTTTAAAATGCACAAATACCCGTGAGAGTCAATCAGTGAGTAAATGTTTGTGTTGTTCACTCTGTGTTACTCTTCCACCTTTTCTGGTTATTTCACATCTTTACCATTCTTTGTGTCTTTGTTTCTGACATCTTCAGCTTATACCTAGACTGGAATTCCTGGCTAATGGCCAAATTAGAAAATTTGACCTGTTTTTACCTGCCCCAATGCTCTGTTTCTTCTCACACTGATTCTTCCCTTCGTGTTTTCTAAAGATATTCAACATCCAACAACAACCCAATAGTCCAAACCCTTCCTACATCTGTTTCAGAGATTCAAGTTTCACACCCAGAGATAAAAATCTTCAAAGGGAGATTAACCCCAAATAACAAACGCTAAGGAACCAGCTGGTCCTAGTCTTTGATCCCTCCCTCCTTTGCCATAATGAAATCTTTAAAGTGACGCTAAACTTACGTGGAGAAATAAAAATGAGAAAAAAGTTTGTTGTGTTCGGGTTGGTTGAATGTATTGCTGAACAAAGAGTATGTATATATGTGGTATGTTCTATTAAAATCAAAATAACTGAGGTTTTCCCATTCATCTTCAAAAAACATGAGCAAATACCAAGCTCACCCAGGGTTCCCTCAAGGTAAAGAAAAACTTTCTCTGCTTCTGAACATAAAGAGCTAACCAAGATTGATATTATATCTGAAGAACTAGGGGGTTCTCCAAATATGTTCCAGGCATAACGAATATCCAATTCTTTTCAATGTACATCATAAACAAAAATAATTAATGCCTCAAGTTTCAGATAGACAGAAATGTTGTTGGCTTTCTAAATGTTTTTACCACACAGCATTACAGAAAGAGTTTGTATTAGACCTGGTAGGAGAGGCCCCAGAATTTAAGATGTATCACTAGAGTGGTAGACAATCCAAAATCTGAAAGTTTGTTTTGTCATCAGGCCAACCCCAAACCAGTGGAATTGTTTTAATGCTTTGACATCTTCCCCTAACATAACATGAGCCGTAGGAACTTCTGCAGAGTTAATTACATAGGAAGAAGAGTAAATGATTGTGCTAATTAAGAGAGACAGGGACACTGAATTGTGTTGCCAAACTGTGTACCTCACAGTGCTGTGCACAGCACCTAGAGCACCTACAGCTACCAATAGATGGCAGAATATTAAAAAAAGAAAAAAAAATGAACTTACCTTTTAGCAGAAATTCAAACACAAGCATCTTTGCCTTATCTCTTGCACATCTGCATGGAATTAGCTGCAAAGAGGAAAACATTTGTGAAGGTGATGGATTACTTGCTAGGATTTCCCATATTTTTTAATAATTTCAGCAATTTCCCTAGAGCGTGTGAAAGCCCACAGTGCAAATTATTTGATCCTTGTCACTGTTTATATAATAAGCCATAAATGCTTCTGACCTATTGGAGGATTTAGTTCACTCTGGGCTCTGAGGACCCTGTTCTCTTACTGTGTGCTCCCAAACAACACTCTTTTGTACTTCCAGAGGTGAACAAAGCCTGGAAACTGTGAGGTGTTAACTAAAGAAAGCTACTCTAAAATGGGACAATCAGATGACCAGCTGATTTCTTGAAGAAATAGATTCCAAATGTTTCTGAAGAAGGTAAACTTGCAGAATTCTACTTTTGGCTTTATACCTAAAATAATACATTGAAAACACAGATAAAAAGGAAGTTACGTTCATGAAAGTACTCTGAACTTTGAAATGCTGATTTTACCTTTGAGCAGTACATTTTAAGAGGGATACCTCTTTTAGACAGCATATCAGTACAGTGGATCTCCAGACTTTTACCTTCTTTGGTCAGCCAAGAGATAAAGGATTTCATTTTTTTAAAGGAAAAATCAATGCTTAATCAAATCGGATACATAAGCATTTGTGATTTGTTTCCCAAAAGGTAATTACTGTCAGATCATTCTTCATTTTGTTAGTGCTATGTCAAAGAAACTTACTGAAGCTCATAGGTAGGTATTAGATTTCAGAAAAGAAACAGAGCTAAATGTGCTAGTGAGACAGGCCTGTGATATCTGTTTCCAGGTAAAAATGCAAATGCCACATTTCTAGCAGTAAAATGCATTTATACAAATTGTTTGTGCATCTTCCAACCTCTTCCCAGCCCAGTCAAATGGACAAACTTTGAAATATAAAGACATTAGACTAGTGACTTAAACATTCAAAACATTGGCAAGATTAGCATCACCTGGAAGAGCAAATGAAAGTATTTACATCACAAATACAGGCTTCACCCCCACACCCCACCCCCAAGAAAATTAGACTATTCTGAAACTTCCAGTATGTTCTACTTCTGGGCAGAAATCAAATGCGTGTCTGCATCAACCAAGGGAGATCTCACTACACATCCATAAGCTAACACTGGAATGAGAATTGGTCTGAACAAAGTACTTAATACCCTATGCACTTAGTGTCCAGGATATGAATGAGACTTAATGCTCACTTGGAGCTAATTTGGGCAACTTTACACTAAGCTGTAGTGGGCCAAATAGACCTTCCCTGGGAGAGCCTGGACTCGAGCATTTCAAACATCTGCAATGTGCATATGCAGTTATGTCTGCGGAAAACTTACCACTGAAACAGCTCAGAAAACAGTGTCTTCATCGTGGGCCCCTTGTCACGTAGCAGGTCATGAAATAGCTCTACATAGTATCTCTGCAGTACATGGTTAAAACCCTTGTAGATTAGTTATGAAAGGAAAAACGCAATGCACAGGAAGAAAAAGAAAAACAGTGACATTACAGAAATTAAAATATTATTTCATCTCATTCTCAAAATGGTGAAAGAACCTTTTGGTTTTCTAGCTGCTTCCATTCTAAGGACAGGCTATTTCTACTTCCTACCTAACTGCTTAGCAGCTGACCTGGAAGACATGACAGCTGCTAAGTGAACGATGTTTTCAATCCTGCTCCTCAAGTAGTTTTTTTAAAAATTACTTAACATAAAGAGAGTTTGTTTGCCAGGACTATTTTTCTAAACTCTTGCTGCTCTATTACTCATATGAAAAAGAAAATAAATAGGATAATCTATAACATCACCACGTCTATGATGAAATTATGCCAGAAGATTTTCCCTGCCTGGCTTTGTGTTCATTCAAAGACCCAAAGCCAAGTAAATGTCAAGCAGTTAGGACTAAATAACCCCTTAGGAGCAGAAGGGATGAAAGATACGCAGACAGCATCCAAAAGCCTCCAGTGAGCATGGAAAGAAGGAAGTTAAGAAGCAGAGCACTTTTCAGCTCCAAATATCTTCTTGTAAGCCCAGGCACAGAGATGCTTAGCAATTCTGAACCAGAGCAGAGCCACCACCCACACACACACACACACACCGTGCTACCCCTTTTCCTTCCCTTTCTCAGCAAAGCACTGGGAATCCCAACGGGAGTTCTGCTGAATTGGCCCGCCGTGCCTTTGTCTGCAATGTTCAAGCAGTCGGGACACGGAGAAACCTCTCCCGCAGGGGGATGCGGCAGCGTGAGCTGAGCCCAGGGCTGAAGCTGGGCTGCCCAGCCCTGCTCACCGCACTCAGAAAGGTCTGTGCAGAGCAAGACATCCTCTCCCAGCTGGGCCCGGGCTCTGCAAAGCCGAGGCAAAGAGCACGGCCTAACAGCTCAGGTGCGGGAATACAGCTATGAGGCTTGGACACACCAAGACAAGAAGTCGTGGTGGCTTGCTGACAGCCCCTATGCCCAGGTCCTCTTCTTCCTCGGAGTGGGCTCTGTCTGCTCTGGGTAGTCAGAAACCTTCCACAAACAGTGCAAGGCAGGGGATAAATACCTGGGGCACAGCTGGAGGTGGCCAACATCAGCACAGACAGAGCTCACCGAGATGCAGGTGTAGTAAATGCGATACTAGTCCAGTGCCAACATTCATATTTCTTAGAATTTCTCTTAAAGCCAGTGGATTAAGGTAATATTATTTCATGAATTAATACATCAAAATTTTAAACTAGGATCCTATAGTTTTTCCACCACTACAGTTTCCCAAGCCATTCAGAGTTATTTGGCTACATTTAATTTCTTTGGATATGCTCAATTGCTTAATCCAATTTACCAGATTGGGGCATCAGGCATTTATTCTTCATTATTGTCTGGTTAGGATGGTCTGGAGGATGTTCTCGAGTGGGGGAAAATAGCGGCTGCAATCTGCTGTTTTAGTAATAGTCGTATTCCCAGGCAGATACTGAGGCAAAGTGCAGACACAAGACGCAGTTCTGACGGGAATGAAAGATGAAGGGTGCCACGATTCAGCCACTAATGGCTCTCCACACACTCACAATATTAAATTTCAAGACCCAAATACTGTCTTTTTGAGATGTTGTTTTAACTGACAAATCTTTAAACATAACTAAATTGGATAGAAAAAAAAACACAATGTAGGTTTTTAGCAGCATTAATAGGCTGTTTGATTTTAGTGCATTATCATTTTAGAGAATAAGGTTAAAGCTGCCACAAATGACAACAAGAGGCTGGAAACAGCTAATCGGTGTGCTGGTAAAACAACATTGTACCTTGAGGAAGGACATTAATATACCACTTGTAACTTTTTTTCAAGTTTCCGAAGTTCTCCCCCCCAGCTCCTTATGTTCTCATCTAATTTCCAAGTCATACTCCTCAGGCCTTAGTATCCTTTTGCAAATGTCAATGTCAGATCTTCTGTCTGCAGAGAAGAAAAGCACTGGAACTCTTTTTACCTGCACACATATTAGTTTTCTATTTCTACTTAGGAGTTTGAAGGCAATGCAATTCATTTGGTTGGTATCACTGAAGTGTGGACTTCACCTATTGCAGAAAAAGTTAATTTGCAGGACCTACAGAACCAAATATCCAGGTATATATACAGCTTATAATACCAATTTTTTCACTATAGTTTATACAAATCCCCAAGGCAATACTGGGCTTGAAGGCAAGAGCACTTAAGATTTAAAATAGCATTTTTATAGCATTCATTACAGTCACCATCATTAAGTGGGTTTGGCATATGCAGCCTCTTGTCTGTACAAAAAAAAATTTCCAAGATTCTTATCCTGTAACTGAAATTACTGTGCCAAGAGAAGTTTCTATCTCACATGTAGCTGGTATGTACGATAAGACACTTGATGTGGCAAGTAGCTAGTTACTGTAGGAAAGCAACAGCAATGTGTACCCTCCCTAATCACAACGCTAAGCATCCAGGTCTGCTCAAAATATACTTTTTCCTATGTTAATCAAAAGCAGCGAGTGGTAACAAACATTTTGTTTCTTTACAGGGCACAGGCAGTTCTCACTCAGCTTCTGTGTCTATTTCTGCAGGCTTACACAAAACTGTCCTAGCTTAATAATAAAAATAAACACTTAAGGGATAACATTTCTGCAGATAAATTAATTTCCTTATAAAACAAAGAAAGCATGCCCAAATGTTATCTCACTTTATAACTGACCAACAAGAACATGTTCTCTGCGATGCCTCCTCGTGTTTTAGCTACTTGAAATCTGCATGGTGATTTTCTACATTGCAGTGTGTGTGGGGGTCTCTTTATTTATTTATTTATTTTTGTCATCCTTCATTTTCAGCTGCCTTACCGCTGAGTATTTAAATCTGAACTGAAGAAAATGTAAAATGGTCTAGAATTGAACACACTGGATATTTGTCCTTGAATATAGTCCATCTGGTTTGAATAAATAAATAGCTCTAGGTGCTTTTGTTTCTCTGCTTTAGTTTTGGATGGTTTTGTTGTTCGTTGTTTGCTTTAGAATTGTTTCCCTTATTTCCACAATTCGCTTTTGAGTTTGGCAGATTGATTCAAAGAGCAAAGCTGAGACCAGGGGTCTCTTTCTCCCCAGGCTGTGCAGGTGTGATGGTCATCCAAAGAGAAAGGTTTCCTGTGAAGAAACTGGTTGGGATTCTCGTCCATTGACAGGTCAGGGGCTTGAAAGATAAGACAAAGACATTTCATGCTCTGTTCAGCTGGGTCATTATGTTTCCTGAAGACAGCTTATTTTATCTGCCACTTCTGGGAACGATAAATAACTACATATATACAGGAACAAGTGGAAAACCCAGACAAAGACAACAGCAACCTTTACCAGGAAGAAAAGAAACAAAACCAAACCACAAACCAAGCTGGAATGTGTAAGTCACTTTTGTTTTGTTCAGTTAAATTGATAACATCCATGCCAAAATAATTTTTGTTTAGCTCTCCTAAATTCCTTGAGGAATCAAGAAAATTAGTAATGCTGTTTTTGAACTAACAATTTAATCTGCCAGCAGACTAAAACCATATAAACAGGAAAGTCATTAAACAATATATTTTTTTTCATATTGTATAAATCTCACTTTCACACAATTGCAAACAACCTCCTATACAAAGTTGTTTATCAGGTATCATTTATTTTTTATATTATGTTACCTGCTTGTTGGCTCACTTTAGCCACTCCAAGCCTTTACTATTTGGGCACTAGACAAATATATATAAATGACACTACCTGGAGCTACATGTGGCAGAGGCCATCAGTCACAGTGTACACATGGATGTGAAATTACAGCCTCACTGAGAGCACAGAGGCTTTGTCATTGATTTCAATAGAAGTGGAATTTCACTCACGTAAATTAAGCCACAAAAAATTAGTCGACTTGTTTCCTTGAGGTCAGATAGAAAGAGTCTTTCAAAGTACAGCATGGAACATTTCATTTTCTTTGCTTGAATGGAGTTCAGTAAGCCATAGATCTGACTAAGCATTTAGTTGTATATATTCCCATTCTTTGTACAAACCCTGAGATTGCCCACGTAGGATAGGCAGATTTTCCAGTTAGAAGTTGTGGATTATCTTATATCACCTAGGAAACTGAAAATATTTTCTGTGTTCACCCTTATTCCACATGTATTAACAAATATATACAAAACATAGCTTATGAAAGGAACAACTTATTTTTGACGATGAATATATTTATTATGGTTGCTAATGAATATATTCATGTTGCCCCTTTGGGATAGCTTTGAAATTCCGACCATTTGTTAATTGCATGCAATGTAACTGTGTCACACGTTGTACACTGCACAACGGTCCAATAAACTATAGTCTAATACTAATGAGACTAATAAATCATTTTCTAACATCAGAATATCATTCATCTTTTTTTGCTAAGGTGTCTGTTCTTCATCCCTGTAGCTTTATTTCAGTATGTCTTAGTTTAAGAAAATTAGATTAAGGCAGGCCTTAGAATAACGCGGGCTTACCTTCTGTTCTGCTGGGCTGCAGCAGCTAGAAGATGTGCCGTGGGGGAAGTCCATACATTCCACATTGATTATACAAAATTAATGAAATAGATGAGAAAAACAAAACAGCAAAAAAAAACAACAAACAGGCTTAAACCACAATCAAAACAAAACTCAAAAGCCTATAACCAATTATTTTCTTTAAGCTTTTTATCATGGCATAGTAATACGGACAGGTGAGATTCATTTTTAATGTTTTGTTATGTGCTGGCATTAGTTCAAAACAAAGGTGTTGTTGTTTTTTTTTTGTTTTGTTTTCCTCCCAATTGCCTTTACAAAGGCAAACCCAAAGCAAATGAACAAGTAAAAAATATACAGAAAGCCACTTAGATCTTCTAGTCATCTACCTTTGCAGGGAGACGTCCCTTAAATCAGCAGACCTCACTGGGTGATTCCCAACACGCAGCAACCAGCGCTCAGCACTTGGCTCCCACTCTGCTGGGTGTAAGCACAGCCCCTGTTCTCAGTGGTACAAAAGCACGCACGGGCTGAGTAGCTCAGGTTCAGGTGTCTTCCTGGGATGTTACCAGACAATTAGGCCTGTGGCAGAGGGATCTTTGCATGTCACTCTGAGTCACAAAATACAGAGTGTACATGTAGGAGTCAGTAACCATGCAGCTGGTTGAGTACGTTTTGCATCCAGCGCTATGAAATGAATAAGCTTGACAGAAGGGATACGGCCAAGGTCCTGTTTCTAGAGATCATAAAAGTTCAGTCTGGGATTCACCTATGACTGTCATGGGGGAAAAAAGTGCTACACTATGAATATTTCATTATGAAAGTGAGAAAACGCTTTCCCCTCCAGCAGATTTTATTAGTTAGCACTTTTCATCTCTAGCCTTCACAGCAAAATCCCAGGCTGAATTTCATGCTCCCTGAAATATATTGAAGGAATTCCCCTCTGCTCACCACAAAGGCACATTCTGTGGTATAGCATGGAAGGAAGGACGGGAAAAGAAAAATCAAAGATAATTAGAAGAGAAGAAAAATGAATAAAATATTACTAAGAAAAGTCCTGCTGTGGTGCATCAGGGAAATCAAGGAGAAAATCAGTACCTCAAAGACCTCTCTTTCAGCCTAGATTTTTCCTTATGCCGCATAACTAATCTATAGATTAATGGATGCACAAGTAAATGACTTTTAGTATAAAATGTAAATTTTAAAATAATATTTAGTTATCCCAACATTCATACCTGAATATTTCAAAACCCTCTGTCACGTTTTCTCTCCATCCTCCACCTTCACAAAGAGAAGACAATAGGCATTCATGAGATTGTAAAGTTGTACACTTACCTATTTTAGCACACAAATATCTCTGGTCTTTATAAGCATTTATAGTGCATATATGTCCCTGAACATTTTAGAATTCTTCATCACATTGTGTGAAAGCAATTTCTTGAATGGACCAGACTTAAATTTACCATACAGTTTATTCTTTGAGACAGTCTTGGCACCTTTGCTTTAACCACTAAAGTGTACATCAATTTGCTCATTTTGTGAATTGTTCATAATTTTTGCCCATATTTTTTTTCAAAAATCATAAGCCAATAATTTTTTGAAGTATAATTTGACTTGCACGTAGATCTCAGTTTAGAAAATCTTTGTGCAAGCTTGAAACAAAGTTACTTTATCAGATGTGTAGGACAAAATACTGAAAGGATCTTCAAATTAATAGAAATTAAAGGATTTTTAACTAGAAGAAACAAACACTACAAATTAAATCTTACAGTGCATAGATAATAGCCATCTATTATTATATATCAGGGCTTGACATTTTGATTTTTCTTTTTTTTGTTTGTTTTTAAATCCCCTTTTGGATCTTAACATTACATAGTAATAATCAATAACATCAGAGTAAAATAAAGTCGAACACTACACTGGGGCAAAGAGGTCCACGTGGAAGAACAAGCAGAACATGACTGCACTTGAGTTATGATAACTGTCAGTGCTTTGCATTAAAAAAAAAAAGAAGTATGAAAATGGAGAGTAGTCTTTGGGGGTGGGAAATGTCACCCCTGGAAATGTGGCTGAGGTGCAGTCTTTCTCGGTGGTCGCACACTGGAACAGGCTCCCCAGCGAAGCAGTCACTGCACCAAGCCTGTCTGAATTTAAGAAACGTTTGGACTGTGCACTTAGTCACATGGCCTAAAATTTTGGGTAGACCTGTGTGGTGCCAGGAGTTGGACTCAATGATCCTTATGGGTCCCTTCCAACTCGGGATATTCTATGCTTCTATGCTTCTCTCTTTAACTAACAGCATCAAAGAAGAGGGAAAGGTACAGGATGCTCAGGCACCAGGACAGGGGAGGGAGTAGCTCAACCCCCCAGCAGCAGGAGAAGCTGTCTGTGCTCTGTCTCTGCTCAAAACCTCAATCCTGTGATTCTGGCAAAGGGACTCAAGTGGAAATGAGAGCATAGAGAGTGCATTTACAAAATAAAAGTGAGGACAACTATTACCATTAAAAAAAAAAAAAGTAAAAAAGAGAAATCCAGAAAGAAGCTGTAGCCTCCTTTGGAAATGTCCCTATTTAGCTTTCCATATGCATCGTGCATGGAAGAAATGGGAACTCAGAGCTCTTCCTCTTCTAATTTGCAGGTGATTATAAGGCTACAGGGAGCTGTCAATTGTTGGAACATCCCTAGTATAATTACATTAACCTCATCTGGTGAAATCTGAGTGTAAATTACTTCTTCACTTAATAAGAAGATTTAATTGAAGTTGTTCTCAGTCACTGTGTGACAGATTATTAGGGAAAGTTTGATATTATATATATTTTTAATGGTGCTTGAGTTTTGAAGGAATCATTTGAAAAGGAATTTTACGTCTCAGTGGTTTTTAAGAATGGACTTCAAAGAAAGCAGGAAAAATAAGTATTCTTGTCCTCATTGCCTGCTATAAATGGCTGCGATCTTTAGCTATGGTAAATGAGAGCAGGCACAGAGCTTTATGAATTAAGGTATCAGCCAGCCAATTAGCTGTAGAAATAACATCCTTCCCCTCAGGATGGATTCATCTCTTCCCAGTTATAGCAGCTCAAATGTCAAATATGTAGTAAATGTTGTGAATGAGAAAGAATCCACACCTCTTTGCCGTATTTTAAACAGTATTTTTTTTTTGAATAATTACGTTATTTGATCACCCAATGCAATTTCCTGCCTCCTCCAACAATAGCAGAGCTGGTGACAAAGTATTTTCCAAAACTGTTCGAAATTATAAAGATTGACTATTAAATTTTTCCCTGTATTTGAATTTTTGTATACCTTTTTATAACACCTTATTGCTGGATACATGCAGAGGTATTTATTTCCTTTAATAAACTTTGTGGTGATGAAAGACAAGAGAGAGAACTGTAACAGAAGTTTCTGTATAGTTCAACAGTTTTATCCTGTCAGAAAATCTATCAATTTTTTGATTTATCTCTGAGCTGAACTATATAGTTAATAACTTCTGTGCAGATCAATTTTCTCAAAAAGATTTTTTAGGGGATAGAAAATGTTTAAATGTTCTTCTGTATATAAACATTCCTGTCTTTTTTGTTAAGTATTGCCAAGACAGAAGACTTGAAGGGAGAAGTAATATCTCTTATTAAACTGACTGATAAATAGATAAGCTGTTGGTCATAAAAGATTTTCGTCATCTCAGGGAATGTTTGTGTGTCAATTTTTTTGAAACAATTGGTCTTGTAAAACATATGACCATGCACTGCAAACCTTGTCTCCCTTACTTCTTTGAAGCATCAAAGTTAAAACATTACCACTTTTTAAAAAAATAAAATAATTACAAAAATCTATTAATTTCAAAATGTTTCCTTACTGTAAAAATAAACTTTTGCTGAATGGGGAAAAGCTATTCTGTTGAAAAGACTGATATATTATCATTGAAATCTTACTGAAAAAGACTGGTTAATTTCAAAGCCTCTAAAATGAAAACAGCTTTTCACAAAAATATCAAAGGGATGATATGCTATAACTGGAATCTGATGCTAGACACATTTAGGCTAGAAATAAGATGCAAATGTTTAACAGTAAGAGTAATTAACCATTGGAGTAAGTGACATTAAGATGAAGACAGGATGTTTCCTAAGAGGTATCTTTTAGTTTAGCCATATTTATGGAACTGGAAGCAGGAATTAATTCAGGGAAGTGCATCCATTAGATGCCATGGATGAGTCAGCAACATCTCAGAGACAGCAGCATCAATCTTCCCATGAAACTATCATGTAGCACTTTGGCTATTACAAGCATATCATTGACCACAGACATTAATATCTACCTTGCTCTGTATTGTAGCATGTCCTGAAACTAAGCCGATAATGACCTAAGAAATTCGGCCGAAGTCTAATCATAACACTTTTGCAATCATTTTTCCTAGCTAGGACCACTTACAAAAAACAGTTTCCCGTCAGGATTGTTAGCATCGGATGATGGTTATATTAACAAGTTTCTCTTATTTAAGGGTAGTTGGCTGCTGCTTCTCCCAGAGTGAGGCATGAGTAATACCACAGCAAACAAACAAGCAAGCAAAAAAAAAAAAAAAAAAATGAAAAAAACACAAAGAAAGAAAAAAAATACACCAAGAAAGAAAAAAAATGTTTCTGAAGACCTTATTTTACCCTTGTTTACTATTCTCATACCAGAGCAAGGACAGAGGTACATTTTGAGTGCAGTAACAAGGAAAGGAGTTTTCCAGGAATACTTACAGTGTGCTGGTCATGGGATGTGCCATTATTTCCCTCCTGTGCTCTCCCTATAATATAATCTCTAGCAGGTTTTCATGGCCAACCTGAAATACTGTGAATCTTTATTGGCCCACAGTGGCAGCTAACAGATTTTTAAAAGCAGCAAATACATACGGTATCACAGATGCAACTGATATGAGTTGAACTCAACAAGCTGCCACCTTCCGAAACATGCACCAATTTCTACCTATTCATCCTCATTGTCTCTGTTGGGGGTTTCCCATTACATATTTCATTGTCACTCCTGCTGGAAAAAAAAAAAAAAAATCACAGACATTTTCAAATTAAGGATCTTCAACAAATGACAAAATGAATTAGTCTGCCAGTCTCAGTCTGCACAGTCTGCAACCTAGATTCCTTTAATTGTAGTTTATACTTTAGTTGAAGGTAAGACTTTCCTATTTTAATCACAGATACCGTAGTCTGTGGCTGAGATTAAAGACATTATTTTGTAAACTGCGACTAAGATGCTTTGATAAACTCTAGTTTAATCTACCGGCTAGCAAAATCTTGCAAAACTAGCCGTATTAATAACAACTTTTAAATATTTTTCAACGTATACTTTTATACACCTGTGTAGAAACACATGACAAAATGATTACTAGTCAAAACAAACAGTATAAAACATGACATATCCCCTTTTCCATGCATCCTTGTTCAAGGCCACTGGCTCACCTCTGAAGTTAGAGGTTAACTTGTTGATGAAAATATAATGCAGGTTGGTATTCTCAACCCTGAATCTGAGAGTTCAGCTGAGTTAGGAGTTGCCCATTCATTTGCCAAAAATGGAAACCATCCTGCGTATAAGTCATTGCTTTTACTGGTCATTATCATCGAAGTCTACAAAGCAAGACTCCATTTTTGGACTCGAATGAGAAATTGTACAACCATCACTCTGACAGGACTTTTTTCACCCTATGTAAGAGGCATTTAGATACAAAAAGTAAAAAATTGAAGCAGTAGTTTCAAATTCCTTCTGTTTACTGCACAGGAATTATTTTGATAGAGGAAGTGTACACTCTATATGAGGGTACATCATCAATATTAATTTGGGAATAAAATGACTTTTAGACTTCAGTAACAATATTGATGCTTTCTTTCTTGTAATCAGACAACTGAGTTCTGACTGCAGCAATATATATAACTAAATAAGATTATGGTTGTAGTTTCTGATATGATTGATGGGTGTCTGAGTTCCCTTTAGTATGATCCTTATAACTTTTGTTCACATTATTTCATTACCTGTAATGGAAGATAATCGGAAACAGGAACAAATGGTGGGTTTTAATTCTTTTTTAAAAAAGACTTTATCATGGCAGTCACTTTATTTTAACATCATCTTTTGACATGAGATCATTGTGCTGAACATTACTGAAAAGTGCCTTGTGAAGGAGCAATTATCCAGAGTAAATGGATTTCTAAGCAGATTCAAAGAGAAAGATAACAACAAGCAGCGAAATGTACATTAGTGAAATAAAGCTAAATCAAATAAGGATTAGAAGAAGCTGAATGATCCTCAAATAATGCAGTATTCTAACTGCTTAATTAAAAAATGGTTTTCATGCCCAAGAGATTGTGTCGCCTTATAGCTCAGCCGTACGACATGCAAGAGAAGACAATGGGGCCCCTCTACACTGGATTCCTCTAGGTGCTACTGTAACACAGATAATCAAGGAGAGGACCATTTTAACAGCAAAAGAAATTCACAGTGATGCTCTACACTCTAACACCGTGAGGACCTGGTCTGGGGAGGTGTGGGGGCCCTCAGGGGCACAGTCTGGCTTCATGTCCCCTCAGGGCATAGCAGGGCTGGCCTCCGGCCACCTCTTGGCATATGGCACTGGGGTCAGCACCTCGGTGCCCTCCAGAAGGGAGTGATGCGTAAGTTTTTCTCCCTGTGAAATGAAACTCCTGGTATTTTCAACTTCAGTGTATTGCACAAGTTCCCATGGCCTTGAAACTTGATTGGATGAATTGCAGTGTTTAATAAGTATTTATTAAAATGTCATACAGCTGAAGGAAGGACTGGAAAGTTTCTCTCAGGCAGTTTAGGACCAGCCTTTTCACTGCACAAGCTATTGCACTTGTTTCCCTAGCAATGTATCTTATTCCCAACAGAGAAAACCTTACTTTTAACACTAGCCCTTATCAGTACACGTAATAACAAAATATTTATTTCTTTAAAAACGGAAAGGAAGTGCTTTGTGTAACAGGAGCTTCTAAATCCTTCTTATGAATTTTCAGACTAGCCCAAGGTGCATAATCCATCTATAATGATCACAGACTCAACTCCAAATCCTGCTTCCCTGTGTCATCTGACAAGCCCCACTGTCTGAATTAAGACCTACTTTGGCACCACGCACACCAGCTTAGCTTGATGAGGGAATAATGCTTTTGCAGGTTAGTGGCTGAAAAGGGCAGAGGATAAAATACTGGTAGTGTAGCTAATCAGAACAGTCTTGCCCCTTTTTGTACCTCTCTCACTCCACCTACCTGCTGTTCCCCGGTACAGAAAGGTAGATCTCTACCCTCTCTTTGCTGTTTCGAAAGGGAAGGTTGGGTGGCAGGCCTGGGAAAGATGTACATAGAAAATGGGTCTTATATCATGTAGCATAGTAATACTTTACAGAGTAAATCAAGCAGAGTGTGGGGCAACAGGCTACTCTAAGTTTGAACATTTCTTTGAGTGAGACTTTGCACACACAGAAGAGTGTCCAGCATGTGATGGGGGCAGTATTGTTGGCCTTGCAGCCGGAGCAGCTGCACCTCCAGAAACAAAATGTCCGACCGAAGAGCAGGCAGTTGTGAACTTAAGCTCCTAGGCCAAGTAACAAACAAAGCTTTAGCTTCTGTGACCTTCTTTTGTCCCACCAGCTACTGTAAAAGACTACCAGTTCCCCAGACAGTTCTGTCATGAGCTTTTTAAGGAGATTTTTTTTTGGAAGATTGCTGGATTTTACTGAAGTCGCAAGAATTGGCAGACCACATGATGTCCATATGACCTTAGCCCACGGTTCGCCAAGAAGAAAGTGTCAAGAAGCCCTTTTTAGCTACAGACCTCACTGCAAATTTAAAACATAACTTGTTATTGGAATCAGTGGGGACAGAGGTCCCACCCTGATGGAGAAGGTTGTATCCTAAAGCAGAAGGTGGAAAGGCCCAAGCCAAAAAAACTCCAGAGATGTATGCAGCTGACTTAAACAGAGCTAGATTTTTTACACTTGCCATTAATTTACACAAAACAGCTGTTCTACAGTCATAACCAGGAAGTGTTAGTATGTAGTTTTAAAATTAGGCTTTGAAATACACTGCAAAACTTCAGACACTAACACTCAAAACACTAATTATTCAATCACTATGAAATCATGTTCAATTCCAACGCAGAACATTTTGTTTGACATGCCAGCTCAAGGCTTCTGTGTACTTGGCTACGTTGTTCCTTGTGAAATTACATACATCAGAGGTTTGAATAACACACTCCAGATTAGCTAGAAATTGGAAAGCATTGTTTGAAAATGAATTTCTGAATACAAAAGGCTGAGCTGCGTTGGCAGGCATCCTTGAATTTGACAACGGATGTGCAGAGGGTAGAAGCAAAATAGTGGTTTTTTTTTTGTTTTTTTTTTTTTTTTTTCCTTGGGGGAAATTCTCTAAGGGAGATCCCAGACAGCATTACAAAAAGAACAATAGTGACAAACAAGTATCTACAACTTATCAGTGTGGAACCCAAAAGAGAATTAGTCCTCTCTCACTGTTTATGTTACAGTGGCTTATAGACTTCCTTATCAATGGATATCCATAGTGTGCATGTGGAACATACAGACAACATTTTGCACGTTTGTGGGGAGTAAAGGAGGAAGAAAATTTGCCCCGGACCTTCTCAGCAACACTCAATGTCTTGCATGATTAGCTCAACTTATTCACCTGAAAGTACCACGCTTAAAATAATGTGATGCTTTGCTGACTTCTGAATGTCCAACTGCATATCTAAGTATGAATATTGAAATCAGGTTCTAAAACATCTTCATTTGTCTAATCAAAATGAATTTTGCATATTGAAATGACATTTCTATAGATGTTGTGTGCTAAAGGGGAGTGGGTGAGAGGGGAGGAGGAAGGATGATGGGAGAACAGGGGTAGATTTCTGTTCACTATTTTCCAAGGTTATTACAATCCTCTTGCTATAAACTTTTTTCCATCTCTTAACCCTCCCATGCGAACAGTGTAAGCAACCATTCCCCTGAGAGAGGAGGATGACTCACTTGCTTCTGTAACATTTTTAAGGGATAACTTTGAAACCTACAGAGCCTTTAATGCCCAAAATTCCAAGTGCACTGATCTCCTGAAACATACTTTCCTCCCTTATTGATCTTCTCAGCTTTTAGTGGAAACACACCATGAATATGAGAGTTCAAACTATTTTAAATTTAGCAAATTGTTGAGTCTACAAAGAGAACCTTTTAAGTTTTTAGCTACTTAAATTCTATACCTAAACCTCTTTTTTTTTTTTTTTCCTCCTTCTCTATCCAGCTCCAGGGGACCTTGTTATCTTAACCCTTGTATATTTCTTGACATCTCTCTACACAGCTACTCATGTGAAGTGTCATCTAATCAAATGGCACTCACATGCAGGAGCAGTAAATTATCTTCGCACCTCATTCTACTACAAAATTTATTCAACTGCTATGATAGTAAAGAATTATAAACAGATTAATTGAATATACTACTTCTAATAAACTATATGAAAAGGTTTCAAGCAAAATACTCATCTGAAGACCAGAGTATGAAAGAAATTAATATTTTAACATGAATAATAAAGGTTTTGCTAGATATTTGCCATTTAAAAATATAAACGTGTATATCACTACAAGGAGAGGTCATCTACTCTTCTTAGTAAGCTTTGGTAAGCAAGCAAAAATTGTTGCTTAGTATAATTCATTGCCCTGTGTTTAACCCCTACACAAATAGTAAATTCTATAATAATGCCAGCGATCATTAAAATTATAAAGAAGAGATCTTGACTTGGACATCTTAATCCTACTTGAGAATTGCTATGGTTGCTAAACTTAGAGACAATTCTCACAAGTCTCATTTTATATCATATGAATGTCAGTCTTTGCCCACTAAGCTTTTGTCCTTTTGACTTGTTAGTGACCTACAGCTCTGCTCTGCTTTTACCGTTCCCCAGAAGTACGCTCTTCTGAGCAACACCAGCTGAGGAGGAGGTGGGTGGTGGCCCTGCCCTCTTTTCTTACAAATCCTGGTGCTCAGAGAAACCACTGGATGGTAAAGCATATATCTACAAGATTTCAACCTGTGAATCCCACCCTCTAGGCACCATGCATTAGCCTAAATCCTCTTCATGAAACCAGCAGAGAGGCATCCTCCAGCCCTTTCTCTAAAGCTTTCTCTTATATAAAAATGAAGATTACCTGGGAAACTGACTGTGCAGGAGGAGCATGGAGCAACAACTTACTTGGTCTCATAATTCCAGCCATGTTGGATGGAGGAGTTCATGGTCTTTATTTTCCCCCCAGAGTTTTGTCAGTCAAGGATTGTCCACTATGAAATAGAGATGGGTTGTTGGGACCCTCAAATAGATCCTGGGCTGCCTTGTCCAGGGAGCAAGTGGACACAGTGCTGGACTCCATATTTAATTTTCTCAAAGCTCAGATTTTCAAGGACACCAAAACGGATCTGGTGTTGGCATTTTTCATGACGCAAATCATCAACTGCAGTATTTCTTTTCAAGTATCCAGTTGCTGTCATTCCTTTTGGAAGTAATGAATAATAGGCACTAGCCATCAATGTGAATTCACCTGATATTATAGCAATTCTCAAGCAGGGCTCCAGAAGGGTTTCTTGCAAATATAGCAGCGTGAAGACATTAGAAGAAGTCATCCATTGTTTTAAAGCAATGTGACATGATATTTGGTCTGTTTATTACATCACCTTGTGCTATTTCAATGCATGCCTCTAAATGAAAAAAAAAAAAAAAAGGAAAGAAAGAAACAAAAGGAAGAAATGTTATTTTTAACACTAATTTCTCTGTGCTTTAGAATTTATGTCGGAGACCTTTCTCACATAATGAAATATTGATTCACTGTATCAAGATCACTTATGCAGTCAGATTGAAAACATGGGGCAAAATACTTTTCCTTGAATAGATGCCACTCCAGCAATTTGGACTGTAGGTCTTATATCACCAAGGTTCTGTGTATGTCATAGAATGGCTTGGGATGGGAAGGACACTTCAGGATCAATTAATTCCAACCCCCCTGCCATGGGCAGGGACACCTCCCACTAGACCAGGTTGCTCAAAGCCCCATCTAACCTGGCCTTGAACAATTTCGGGTATGGGACATCCACAACTACTCTGGGCAACCTGTTCCAGCACCTCACCACCTTCATAGTAAAGAATTTTCTCCTTATATGTAAGATAAATCTACCCTTTGTAGTTTAAAGCCAATCCCCGTTGTCCTATCACTACATCCCCTGACAAAGACACCCTCCCCAGCTTTTCTCTTGGCCCCCTTGAGGTACTGGAAGGCTGCTATGAGGTCTCCCCCCTTTTCTCCAGGCTGAATAGCCCCAGTTCTCTCAGCTTTCTCTGCTTGTTATACTGAAATTATACATAAATTTCCAAGGGCAAACTGTGCCTGACCGATCTGCTGGCCTATGACGGAGTATCTGCATCAGTCAAAGGAAGACTGATAGTCCCTTCCAACCCAAACCGTTCTATGATTCTCTGACAAATTTTCATGATTTGTCCTTTGTATATCATTTGCATGATATTATACTCTGGTACCTTTTTACAACAATTCTGGTTTTATTATCTTTTTGGTTGAAGTGTTATTTAAGTCTTTCTAAAATACAACTGCTTCAAAGAAATTTACATTTATAAGGTATACCATAACCAAAGAATATGGCTTTATGATACTAAGATATTTTATACCGTCTAAGAGCGTTACTTTGTCAAAAGCACAGCATGTACAGTTAATCAATAGAACTCAGTTCACCTTTTGGGTGTTGTTTTAAAATCCTCAACCATGTTACTGGATTTTGGTATATATTTGGGCTATATTCAACAGCATAATGACCAGTAACAAATACTTTTGGACTTGAGTACTGTGAAAAAAAAAGAGTTGAGGCAACAGTTGAGGTGAAGAAAGCTCTATTTTGCTAATCATTTAGAAGCAGGAAATGATGTACATTTTAAGACTGGGCTAGAAGATTAAAAAAAAATAGGGCAAGAAATAGAATGAAGTCTGAGAACTATAAGCACAGGCATTTTTATAGTTCACAAAATTATAGTTGTTTGGAGAGTGAAGAAGCATAAGAGATAAGACAGAATGATTAAAAATATGCAAAGAACAATTCTATGTTAAATTCTATTATTTATTTATTTTTTTTTTTAAGAAAAAGATGACATTTCAAAACCATTGATGGGTCTAAATGACATAATGTTTTATTTCACGTGAATTGACCAAAGGATCCAAATGGGAGTAGTTAGGAAAACTGCTCTGTAATTACCTTGGAACGAAGCACCTTGCCTATTTGCATTAAAAAGGCCAAAAATCTCTTGCATTTCGGTATGTTAGCCCCATGATCAGATCTACATTTGAGGGTTTTCCTTTCATTTTTCCTTCATATTTTAATACCACTATAAGTTACATTTCAATCTTAAATCTCTATTCAACTAATTTTTGTCTTGGAAAATGGCCATTCAAAATCAGATGAGCTGTAAAGAGTTTAGCATTCTTTCACAGACAGGTCCAATCTTCTAGCAACATGGAATTTTAGAATTCATGAGAACACAAAAAAAAAGCTAGTATTTCCCATAGGCTATATTTCAAAGATATTAAGGTAATTAAAAATATTTCATACTCATATCAAAACAAAAAGAAAAAGGTGTACATTTGTTTACTACATAAATATACAATAGTTTAAAAAATGCTTGTCAATAAAATTAGTAAACACTGAGAAAGTTCATATCAACTTTTTAACTGTTCTTTTGCACTATTTTTAAAAATAATAGTATGACATAATTATGAAAAATATTTTTTTTTGTTGTTGTTTTTTCTCTCAACTGCAAGGAAGCACTGTGAGTCAGAAGATCTGGCTCTGGCCCCAGATATGTCCTATGATTAATTGTCCTGGATACATTCTGTGTGTATCAGGGTTCTTTTTCTCCAAAATGGGGATATTTATCAAACTCAGAAGAGTTTAGGTTTTGGACAGCAATTCAGATTCTTACTGTATAGTAGCTGAGACAATACCTGTAGAGGTTCACCGAGCATTGTTTCCCATGCATAGGGATAAATCTAAATAAAAGTATTTTAAACAGTGAGAGATGACCGTTGTTAAAACAGCTGTCTCATTCAGATTTACTTTTTAGGCAGTTTAGTATACATTAGGAGAGCAAAAACTAAGTTTTCAGTTCCCTGCAAACAGAGATGTTAATTTCATTTCCTGAACACGTTCTGCAAACACATCTATTTTACATTCAGGTCACAGTTCAGTTCAGAGCATACCTGCCCTTTTTTTTTTTTTTTTTTAAATATATGTATAAATAGCTTTTCATCAGGCTCAAGCCATCACTGCCTAACAGTAACTCCTGTACCCTTACACACTTACCCCAGAGTGAGCTACCCCCTCCCAAAGGTGGCTGCAAACTAAACCCCAGACAGGAGGGGATTTGGCTGAACAGTAGCATCTGTTTTTCTGGGTTACCTTTCACACAGCTTCCTGGTCCAGCGCAATGGGAAGCCGTTTTCCCTCTTGTGTCAAAGTGTTTTGGAAGGTAGCATGGAGCAGCAGTAAGCACTTTTGTGTGCTGAAACCACAGAACAGATACCTACAACATATGCCATTCTTGAAACATGTTTAACAGTTAGAATTTATAAAGCAAAGGAAACGTAAATTATAAGTGAAACCTCATCTGGAGGGTGACACACCCTGGAGCACGTTGCATGCAAGGAGAAGGGCCCCTGAGGAGGAGTAAAAGGGCAATCACATCTTCTTCAGAGATTTTTCTAGAGGAAAAAAAAAAGCAGGTGCTGCATCTGCACAGCATCCTGTTGAGAGTACTGAACACAGTGGGAACTTTCCACACCTCTACACCAACATTGCAGCCATAGGATTAGTAACATAATGTGCAGGAGCATACACATTTTATCACATCTTAAACTCTGTGGCATAAACTGATTATTTCTCCAATAGCATATTTTCTGCTCATGTCCAATGTTAGCTGACTGGCAGTAAAGAATATAACATCTGATATTAGTTATTATTTGAAGACAAGATTTTTTGTGGGTGTTGCATTAAGTTTCAGTTGGAAATTAGAGCTTTTTGTAACTATAAGGGAGTTTAATTTAATGTACAGGATGTGTATAAAGGTCATAAGAGAAGAATGAGGCAACTGTACATTATGTATTATTTATGGATATGGAGAGGAATAAATATTCATAATTCAAGGAAAACAGATAACATGGGGCTAAGTTATTGAGTGTTGTCTACAAAAAAAAAAAATTCCTTTTAAATGAAGAGAGATTATTCCTTCCCGTATGTGTAAAGACAAGTTAGAAAAGTGTGATTTGTTTGACTGTGACTCATCCCTTCAACATTTGACGGATATGAATCAGATGACCTTCCCCTGGGAGCATATGCTGAAAACAAACTGAAGTTTCTGATTGTTTAGAAATCTTCAGAGATAGTTCTTGTAGTCAACAGGATCGTCTTCATTTAGTGCTCTTTTTTTGTTGTTGTTGTTGTTTTTTCCTTTCCTTATCAACCACAGTCAAAAAAGTATTTTTCCCCAATAATGACTTCTCTCTCCAGTCTGGAGTCAGCAAAGTACTTAACAGATGATGCACTGGACCAGAGGATGAGAAACCAAGGAAGGAGAAGGACTCCCGCTGAACGTGTTGATGGTTGACTTGACACTAGTGTACCAGAAGAGGAACATCCAGGAGCACCACGTCTGTGCGAGAACACTTGAGCAAACCAGTAAATTGCCCTGTGTAAAGGTCTGATCTTCAATTCATGCACAAGTCACTCACCGAGAAGGTCTCCCTGGAAACCCTTTTTCATTTTTATGACATGTTCTCCATCCACCTAATGGATGATGACCAAGTTGACTGGTAATCACTCCAGTTCCTCCGAGGTATTTAATTGACCTTGGGATGAGGTCAAAAAGTCATAGCAAGGAAATTGCCAACAATGAAAAAATACTCTTTTTATTCCCATAGTTGCTGTTTTGTCTTTTACACTTTCTGAAAGTCAGCTTACCCTAGTCAATAAATCTGACCACAAGTCAGCCACAGAAAATTTGGGACTAAGCTTAGGATCTTCCACAGCAGTAAAGAATGCAGATGTAGGCTTGAAGAAGTCCACAAGAAGAACAATTTCCATTTAACAGATAGCCATTCCCAAGCACTTCCATATGGTTGCTCATCTCTTTCTGTCTCTAGATATATGTCTTGCAGAGGAGGAACTAAATCCCAACTGTTCTAAGAACTGCAAAAGACTTTCCAGCCCCATCAGTGACATTTTATATCCTCTTAGTCATAAGACAGTGTTCTGCCTTAGTTATCTCAATATAAAAATGAAGATCTTCTCCAGAAACTGCAGGAGAACCTAAGCAGACTTTTTGCAACTATAAATGGATTTATAACAGTGAAGTACTGACATTATTTTCAGTGTGGCTGAGGAAAAGTAAAAAACAGTAACACAAACAGAACTAAGAGAAACATGGAGAGCTAGTGAAACAGGAGTTGACAATGGTAGCCAGCTAGGCGAATGGAAAAACCTTGCTTGTACTCACCACTGCCAAAGCATACCACAGGAGACCACGGACTCCACACAGTATTTGGGCATGTTACAGTTCCTATGAAGGTTTGCTCAGCCTTTGCTCTTTGACATACATGTTGCACAATCTGATTTTGGCCACAGTTTGGCAAAATTGCAGGTGTCAAAAAACAGTCTCTAGTTGCCTGAAAGGTGAATACAGTGCAGGGAGAAGTATTAAGAGATATGCAGCACTAGCAATAATAGAATGCAAAGAAAAGGGGACTATCTTGGCTAATTCCACAGGAAAAAAATACCTGACAGTGAGATGGCCTGGGCTGTAGCCTGGCTTTTGCATCCCTTCAGAGTTACCTTCCTTATTTGAGATATTTTAAATTGAATGGAACAAAATACCAGAAATGATGCTCTGGGAAACTGCCTTCTTCTAACATGAAGATGTATAGATGGCAGAGATCTTTGCTAAGACTGATCAAAACAAAATACAGATGTCAGATTTACCTTTAATAATGAAGGATAAAAATGGTGGTTAATTAGTTGTTCTCATAAAACTACTAGAGCTTTTCAGAAATGAGAGAAAATACTCTCAAGTTATTCATTTTTGGCAATTCATTCTAGTACAAATCCCAGAGTGCCACTTTGTTAGCCCTCTCTCCCCTCCTTTTTGATGGATTCTAGCAGTGCCTCAGCACGTTGCTGGAAGCTGATGAGATCTCACAGGAAGCTGTGAAACAGTACCAGAGAAGATGGGGAAACACACATAAATAATTTACAGCCCAAATAACATGAATAGACTCCTTAGATTAAGATTCAGGAAGTTCAAAAGCAACAATTAGAAGTAAAGATAATATATTAAATGGTTGTTTTCCCTTGCTTTTCAGAACTTTGTGCCCATTTTCTGTGTCATCTTTTTGCTACATCCCAGAGCATGGCACAGAGCAAAACTTAATTATTTTTATAAAAACAAAGCAACTTTTAAGAACCTCCCAAGAGGAAACCTTCATTTTATAGGCAAGAGGATCTTTCTTGTTAAAGGGAGAATGGATGTTTATAAGTAGACACCTGTCTTAATGCAAAACTAACCCAAAAGATTAAACATTTTTCTGCATTTGGTTAACATTACCGCATCTTCCAAGTAAAATGGTATCAAAGCAAAAATGTAAAGCCTCACTACAGAGGCAAATTATGGCAGAGTCCATGCTCATACTCAAATTATGTGGTTACAGGACTGAGGGGGCAGCCAGAAGGAGTACTACAGAGAACGTGGTAGTCTGCCTTCCCTTCCCACCTCCCAGTGCTTCTAACCAACAGAAAGGGATAAGGGAATGACTGATCTCCCTTCACTTCTGCAGGATCCTGCTCCACAAACAGAAATGTTTGCTGCTTTCAGATGTTGTTTCTGATATCCCGCTATTGTTTTTTTCCAGGCTTTCAGTAATCCCTGTCTGCACATGGTAATTTCCTGAGTCAACCTTCTAGTACCTACCTTTGTCAAGAATCTGTCTCCAAGCCAGATGCCTACCTGCTTCTCCTTGTCTAGTTCTGCCTTTCTGGTTTAGCCACACAGTCAACGGAGGTCAAGGGACAAGCTTTCCTTGGCAGAAGAACCACTATGAACAGCAAAGGGTTGGGTGACTTAGAACTTCTCCAGAGTTTCCACAATGTCCTTCCAAAAAACGTGTCTGATATTTTCTGTAAAAATATATGGATATTTTCCAATAGAGATTCGGGAACAACAGTCCAGATCCTCTGAGATGTGGAAAAAGCAAACATGAAAATATAGTGGAAGGCACAAATACAGCAGCAGAAATTGACCAAAATAAGGATTTCCTCTTTGTGCCTCTTCCTTTGCCTCCAGAGGAAAAGAGCCTCTTTCCTTGCCTGAAAAACTCAGTTACCTGGGGACCCAAATCTGGGATAATAAATACAAATTTCATCCACACTCAATTTCGAGATAGAATAATATATGCATCTTTGACTTCACAGGAGGGTGCTATGACTATGGCTTGTTAGATCTTTGGGAACAGGTTTCTTTCTTTTTGCTTTGACCAGAAATTCCAGCCTGAGAAATTTCACCAAAGATGTGTTTTTGAACAAAACCATCACTTACATGACTAAATTTTATTTTCTTTCTTCCTCCTTGCTGCCCAAGAGTGGCTCTGTACTTACTATTATGTGAGGGCAAGTTCTCATTGAAAGTAGCTCTCTGCTCTGAATTGAAGATTACTGTGGGAATAAGGTAACATATACAAATAAAATATAGTTAATGGAAAGCATCTGGACTGCAATTTTGATACACTTTACAAGAGGTTAGGAAGCAAATGCTGAAGCAAGAGTCAGATAGTAACCCAGTACAGAAGACAGAAATAATACTAGATTAAGAGTGTATCATGTCTGCTTGGAGAGAAGTTAGATGTGAAGTGTATAAAAGTGGTTAATGTTTTATAAAGTAAACCTACAACATTTGAAGGCATGAAACAATTGCAAGCAGACCCCAGAGGTCGAGAAGTTGGTTTACAGATCTCAAGCCATGTCTAGACTGACCAAAAAAAGGTGAACTCTTAACTGGAGTCGGTTGAGTAAATATCCTAGCAAAGACAAGGCAGACCGTAGTTTTCCTGCTGAATCACTAGACTGAAGTGAAGTTTCCTTTGCTGTGAGGTTTTGACTTGACCTGGTAAATCACACAAAAATTACAACGTGCTTCACTGTCAGTACATAGTCTAGCTGAAATTAAACAAAACAAAACAAAACAAAAACACAGCTTTTCTCAAAGAGAAGGCAATGCTTCGCATGGAAGACAAGGAAATAGCCCCTGCAGGAATGTGTACAAGTATTAAGCTTCTTCTTATTTAAACTCTGGAGAATGAGCCAGATATTCTTAATCAGCTTCAAGTGCCCATACAAGTAAATGAGTTTTGCATGAAGCTGGATCTGGAAAAACATATGCTTTGTTTTCAGTTCTGTTATCAGTTCAATGTGAGACCATGTCATTTACAGCTTGATTTTTCATTACAGATTAAGGTGCCATAACTTCCAGTTAAAGCACTTATTCAGATTTAAAGCAGCAAAAATGCTATCTATTGTGAAACAGACTGCATTTGTTAAGTATAGAGAGAAGTAGAAGATGCTCCTACTACCACTTGTAGCCACCTGGCACAGCCATGAAGATGCCAAGCATTCATTTGGGAATCTGTAGCTAGGAGTAGCACCAAGTTGTGATAAAATGATGAGCTACAAACCACTGATACTAGTATGCTGAGCAATATAAAACTCAAAACTATGGCCTTGTGACAAGACACATTATCAACAAAAAAGCAACTGCAGCTATCAGGGCCACAAAAACATGTTCAATGTGAACAGTGTCAGTCTTGAGTATTCAGAAATATCTAGTCAGCAAAAGAAATGAAAGAAGTCACCTAAAAGTTTAAGAGTTTTATCAAATAAGAATCCACAGTTCCTTCTAATTCACTTCTAATTTTCTGTACATTTTAGTAAGGTTTTTCAACTCACTGAAAGCCTGGCTGCCTGAAGTTTTGTCCCTTTTTTTTTTTTTTTTTTTTTTAATTTAAAGTATAACTGATAGTCTTCTGAAATTCCTTGAACTGGCACCTCATTTGGAACTTGAAACAACAGAATTCTGAGATGTGCCACAAAGCTGACTCTTGTCATTCCAGTCGGAGTACCTTAACACTCTAGATTCATGCTTTCCCAAGCAGGGGCTGGAAAAGGAAAAAAAAAAAAAAAATCAAATAAGGTTAATGGTCCCTCCCCCTCCTTCCCAAATGTAAAGGCAGACTCATTCTAAATTCTCATGTCTGGATTATGACCTAATATCTATCATTTTTCTATAAGATCTCTGAAATTGGAGTTTTACTACTTGGTCACACAGCCAAAGCTCTTATCCAAAATGTTACCATCTTGAATATGGCAACATCCTACTCTTGAACCTTCACAAGTGCAGCTGTGCCCCACTCATCTCTACCCTGAATGCTCTACCAAGATAATTTTCCTGACCTGACTGCCTATGTCACGTCACCTTTGCATGAGTCATGCTAGCTGCTCCTCTTACCTCCACCCATTGCATCAAACCTAAACTACTCACTTTCAGCTCTAAAGACCCCTCTATTCACTTATCAGCTTTCATTTACTTAAGACATATCTGCTGCCATTTACCATGAGGTATATTCTTTTTCACTATGCATACAAAAACAGAAGGTAGGCAGCTGACGTGCATAACCTCTGCCGGCTACACTGCCCAATACCGTCTCGTTTCTTTGTATATGTATCATGCCATCTTAATTTGCAAGTATTTGGGGGCAGGGGCTTTCTCTGTTATGTGTGCATACACACACGCACACACAAATGTTTTGGGTCCACATCCATGTTTAAAGATCCTAGGAGCTTCTATCATAGAAAATACATGTAATAACAATAAATAATTTAAGGGAGTCTACTGTTAAGTAACTGGAGACTTCCAGAATACAAACTGATGCAGTAATGTGATAATAGGTAACGCTCTATCATTTACTGTAGACTCGCACAGAAAGTGATTCTGATACTAACGCCCTAATGTAGGTTGAGTATAAGTAGTTTTATGCAGTAATGCTTGTAAATCTTCTAAAATCCCTGTAGAGAGGCATTCTGTAAAGCACAAAATTTGGTGCTTATTAAAAACAAACACCAGATGACAATCACTAGTTCTGTGCCTTTATGTCTAGAAATACCCAAGCAGTTTAGGATGCCAGATCAGAATATACTGAGCAGCCTTCTCCCAGAGAAACGCATGCACCTGAAATGTAGCCAAAGTCTGCATAGCTGTAGTTTCTATTCACCACATGCTAATTTGCCAAAATGAATAAACATAGTATTTTAAAAATTATAATGGCTGCTACAAATCTTTTGAGAGGTTTGATGTTAAATGATTTTAACTATTTATCACATAAGCTCTAATGCTTGCAATATACCTGTTGTGTCTGATATGTTTTTCCTCACAAATCTTTTTCTTAAACAGTATTTGTAAAAGTAAAATAAATAAATAATTAAAAAATAAAGTCACATTGGTAGAGAAGTGAATTTTTTGTGTGTGCGTGTGATTGGAACAGAAGTAACAGGCACCAAAACTTTAACTGTCTAAATTGCAGAAAAATCCTTCAGTCTTAAATGCACTTTTCCTACTAGGGAAGTAGGAAGCTCATAAAATTGACTCTTGTTTCAAAGGTTCATTTTAAAAAGATCAATTAGAAGCACACAAAGCTACAAAAAGCAGAGGCTGAAGCTACAAAGTTCTTAAGACTCAGAGCAGTCAAGCTCATCTTCAGCTTCTCGGCTTCCATTTAGGGTTTCAAATATTCACCATTATATCTCAGATATTTGAACTCAGGGATTATAGTTTGAGCTAAGATTCTGCAGAGTATTAAGCTGAAAACGATTTCCATTTGAAATACATTTATATGGGATTGTAATTTCTATTAGGATGGGATTTTTGTGGAGCTGCCTTCCTCTGCCTTGCCAAATGGGAACTTGAACAATGCTATGATGCCGATATTGAGATGATGCTTTATTCAAATCCAGCTAGGGAAAATGCAACTTGTAAGGAGAGAGCTGTACTTGAATGTTAAGCCAAGTAATCTGCTTGAGGCACTGAACAGTTAAATGAAGCACCTGTTAAAAGTGCGTGTTTGCTAATCTTTGGTTGGTCGTTATGGATGTGCCATTACCTCCTCCACATACTCAGGTAAAATGCCATGCTGTGTGTTGGAAAGAAAAAGGTAAGAAAACTATAGCCTTTACTCATTTCATGGAGCAGAAGTGTCAGCTACACATACTTGCCTGTATGAAACCAATTCCTCCTACTCATTAGTGTGAGAGCAGATTTTAGGAATCTTTGTGGATATAAATTGGGAGTGCTAGGAGGCTGCACCCGCTGCGCAACGTGACAGAAACCTGGAGTACGTGGGCTTGGGGAAATCCTGGCTGCTTGAGAAGACTGTAAGGAGAGGATGCAGGCATCACAAGCGCACTCAGCATCTGAGTGGGAAAACCCTACAAATCAATTACACTCATACACAAATGAGGAACACTCCAGTGCCTGCCTGTTATGCAGCAGACAAAATACAATCCTGACCAGTAGCTTCCAGCTCCATCAGGCATGTTAGACAGAAAGCCAGCATAAGACCACAACTCCTGATAAATGAGAGACAATCACATTTCTGACAAAGGCAGCCAACATGTAGCCACACTCTCCTACAGCTGAGGAACCAAAATTAATCCCATGCCTGGAAATAAGCTACAGAAGTTTCTTACTAAGAACGTCAAACTCAGAAATGCTGGAACAACAGACACGTAACCGTACGTACCATAACTGATCCTCTGTATCTTGACTGAAATTCACAACTCATGCCTATAATGGTCATTAACTGCAAATGGGTCTTTAAATGAATATTCTGTGCAGATACAGAGCATTAAGTGATTTATCAGAAATGGAAATAAAGATCAGAATTGTAGCAATCATTATAATTCCTCATGTGTTTTATTTACATTCCTCTCTTTCCCTATGTGCAGACATATGCGCACATATGCAGATACTCAGCCCTTACATTTATATGCAATTATGCTCCAATTTCCATCTAGCCTATAGAATTGCATTTTTAAATGAGAAGAGGAAGCTATTTTAATCAAACCAAGTCTTTTCATCTGAATTTCCAGAGAGATTGTATTTGCATTGTTGAAGGGATACAGCCATAACAGTTTTTCTCTTTTGTCATATACAGTTTCCTCCATAGTTCTGCTTAGCCAGAGACCTTTTTTTCTACACACACAAGACTTGCAGAGACTCTCCATAATTTCTGAGAATAAATGTTCGTGTCATCGTAGTCCCTCATTTTCCCTATCTCAGGTTTAGGGATCACTCAGAGGATGAAATACTTTGCAAGAAATTTATTCGGTGCCTCACCTGATTGGGCGCACATCAAATCATGGTGCAGACCATCCAAACAGCCCATTGCAGTACTTTTGAGATCATAAGCCTAACTTGAAACATTTCTGGATGCACAATTTGCCATAGAAGACCACCTAACAATTGAGCAGTACAAGGAATCTTTGTCTCTTATTGCTTCTTTCATGTTAAATTGACTAACTTATTAAATTATTAGTTTAACAGATTGGGTTTCTCTCACTTTCATTATTTACAAATGTTCAACCTACAGGGAAAAAAAAACAAACAAACAAACATAAAATCTGCTTGAGGAATCCAGGGCCTGAAGCTGAATGAGGATATTAGTAGCACCTAATCTGAGGCCCACCTCATTATAATGTCCCTTCAGACTCATCCACAAAGTACTCTAGGAGAGTGCCAGAAAGGTGCTAGCAGAAAATGGATCATGTTTCATTATTCCTTTGATAGCCTGTAATTATGGATCCATGACAAATGGTACAATCGCAGCAGAACTGTAGCTTATTACACTCTAGGCAGGACTTTTCTTGGTAGCACAGGAAAGGGTAACATACAGCTACCTTAATACAGTGATATGTTGTCATACTATCAGTCCTGCAAGTATAACAGCAGGTGTAGTATAAACACATCCCTCCTGTCTGACAGATTTATTGTTTCAGAATACAGTGCAAAGAAAAAGGATCACAGGAGCATTTGGAGCACACATATCACTGAAATGAACTGTGCTTGAGAGCAACAAAAAAGCAGTTGCTGTTTTGAAACAGTACACCAAGAAGTAGCCATGCCTGCCATTGTATAGATAATCAGAGCCTCTTCCCAATAATGGAGATCTTGGCTCAATTTCCCCATACTGGATGAGGGTGACATCTGAAAGCTGGTAAGCAAAGCTATCACAACCAAACATGCAGGATCCATGCACCACCAAGGTCAACACAGATAGCCTGGAAACACTTCTGTCTTGGTGTCCGCTCCAATTACAGACACATTTGAGCTCAGAAATGGGAGGCAGGGGGGAGAACGGGGATTTTCAGAGCGTGAAGCAGATGTACAGGTTACAGGTCACTTGAAAGTATTTCATGAACTCAATGTCTCATATAGACAAGAGTCTAGCATTGAGAAATACTGGTCCTCTGTTTGTTTTTTATTTCAAAGAATTGCTTTACAGACTCCTACACAGTGATGTTCTGCTATTACATGTCAGTGCTGAAAGCCAAATCGTTGACATAGGGATCAGGTGTCATGATAAAAAAAAAAAGAAAAAAGAAAAAAGACATTTTTAAAGAACAGCCTTGCACAGGAGTTATTTAGTGTCAATGACAAACTCTCCTCTCATCTGTGCAGGTGGTGGTGCAAGGGCTCTGCCAGTCTTCAGTGGGCAGAACCCCATCCAAAAGCCAAAGCTGCACCGAAGTCCGTGCTTCCCCACAAGCACACCCCCTAATCAGGACTATCCCAGTGCTGTTCTTGGTTTTCCTTCAAGAGAATAAGGATAACCGGGACAGACACACTTGCACTTCATGTACTGGAAAATTGAGAATAAAGGTCCTCCGTTAGGTCACAAAGAAGGCCATCTTTCTTGAGGCCAGTCAATTGTGCAGTGGCATCAAGATGCTGGTCTGACACCAGCAGAGAGCCAGTCTGTTGGCACTGCAAAACTGGTCTTCACAGGCTAGAATAAGGCTAGGGAAGGGCAATCACCAAGTGTTTATCTGAGGTTTAGAGCATAATACTTCCATTATGTTAACACAAAAGTTTTATTTCTCCCACCACTTTCTAGAGATTCAGCCTTGGCTCCAGTATCTTATTAAATATTGCTAGGAGGTTAATGTACCATCTTCTGTATTGAAACAGAAATAGATTTGTTGTTGAATGCTAATCTGAAAAGAAATGAGATAGTGCCTCTTTAGCCACCTCGAGAGTATCAGATGCTAAGGTGTTGTAACTAGCAACCAATACCTGTCATTTGATGAGAGTGAAACTAAATCCACTAACCTGAATCTGATCAATTATTTTTCAATATGAATTAACAAAAAGCAAGAGACATCAGCCACTGCTCTCAGCATAATGGCTTTGTAAAATAAATATTTGCAGATTAAGGCAAAAGCTTGGGTGATTTCAGAGAGAGATAGATAAATATCCCATAGGTATGTATAATCTCTAGCAAGACTGTACAACCCCCCCTCACCTTCAAGGAGCATGCTTTCATAATCCATACCAGAACATTAGAAAACTGAGGAAGATGATGTAGCATTAGAAACTAGGTTTTATGTTTTCAATGTGTAATATTTTGGATGCTGCCAGACTGACTTGGAGATTTTAGACAAGTCAGATAATACTTCAGCTTTTCACTGTGCATCAGTTTCCTCATCTTTAAAAGAAATAATAAAGCACTGTATTAAAGCAGTAAAGTTTCTCATTCTTTGGGGGAAAAGCTCTGAGGTGCAATGACCTCTGAGATGCAAAAAGTCTTTTTCAACAGAAGTAGGGAAGAAACCCCTGTAAAATCTGCAGATAGGCTGTGCCTCCCCTGCCTACCTCTCCAAAAAGGCAAAAATAAAAGCAAGAGGGAGGCTTCCAATGCAGAACAAAAACCACTAACACTATCTCAGATGTCCTAAAGCTGACTCCACAAGTTTAGCTGTTAGGTCCTTGCTGGAAATGTTAGAATATCCTGTGTTGGAAGGGACCCACAAGCACCACTGAGTTCAACTCCTGGCCCTGCACAGGACCACCCAAAAATGAAATCACGTGCCTGACACTGCTGTCCAAACACTTCTAGAAATGTGGTAGGCTCAGTGCCGTGCCCACTGCCCTGGGCAGCCTGTCCCAGTGCTCGACCACCTCTGGGTGCAGAACCTTTCCCTAACCCCCAGCCTGACCCTCCCCTGTCCCAGCTCCATGCCGTTCCCTCGGGTCCTGTCGCTGTCCCCAGAGAGCAGAGCTCAGCGCCTGCCCCTCCGCTCCCCTCGTGAGGGAGCTGCAGGCCACCATGAGGCCTCCCCTCAGCCTGCTCTGCCCTGGGCTGAAAATCATTTGCCCCTCTCCCATCTTCATAGCTTTCTGAACCAGAAAAGAACTGCCATATAAGCCAGAATTCCTGCTCACGGATCAAGTGCTAGCAAATTCATTTGCAATCACCGTAAAAAAGCAGATAGATTATAGCTCAGGTTTAAGTTCAGAGCATGCAGACCTCTGCAGTCACAGCTTTTTTCTTTACTCTCTTCCTCCTTCTCTGAGTAGCAGGAAAATCAGACAGCACTAAGTATCCTGGCAGGAGATGAAGAGGCAAGTCTGGTGGCCACTGAATCACTGAACTACGTTAGATAAAGACCACAAAGATTTTGCATATGTTATGCCACTGCCATCATTTAGGCATAATAGTATGTCATTAAAAATATCAAGAGTGTTGTAGAAAGAACAGATTTCTACCTTAAAACATAACTGTACACTGAAAGGACCCTGACATTGTCAATGTCTATTCAAATAGTTAGGGACAGACATGCAGGTATAAATAGTGACCTATTGCATCTTTCATGCAATATTAAAAATCTCAACTTGTGACAGTTTGAATAATTAAATATAACTGGCATGACCCAGAGAAGAAATGACCACATGCAATCCTGAAGCAATGAGAAAAGCAGGTCCTCAAGTGGAGATCAGGCCTTATGAAAAGTCAAATTAAAAAAAATAAATAATTTTTTTTCTCTTTTTCTGCAATAGCACATGGCCAGTCCAGGAATTTCAATTGCAAAATAAAATAAAAATAACAAGTCCTCAGTTGTGTCTACTTATTACGGAGTGACATCTTCTTACACAGAGAAAGCAGCTAAGTAAATAGCTTATCAAAAGATGACACTTATTGATAGAAATGCTAACTGGAATGGTTTGCATTGATTAAATTTTAGCAGGAATGCATATAGTAATTGAAAGCCACAAAGGATTTATTTTACTAATCATTATGTCTTTGCTTTTCTCTGATAGATTAAGTTGATTACTTGTGCACGGCTTCAATTGGTATATGAGTTGCACATTAAACTGTGATTATTATTTGAGGTTTAATTGAAACTTATGCTTACTAGTCTCTCTCAGAAAAAAAAAAAAAGAATAAAATTCCAAGAAAGTTCCTTTAAAATGCATCTTAGGTTTTTTTTTTTTTTTTAGTGACTTAATTTCCTAAGGCTACTCTGCCAGTGAGCAAAAAGCTTCAAATGCTGCAATTGTCCTTCTTTTGCCCTGTAATGGTAACAGGTAAAATGCTCCAGCATTCGGGAAACTTGGTCTCCAAATGAGGGAGCTGAGACCTCTTCCTTCAAGTGGGAACGAGTCTTTTTTTAGCCACTGAATCTAACTTAACAGTAAACACATAATATACTGGATTAGCCATTCAGCAAGTTATTTAATTATTAATTGGGATACTAGAAATGAGATTCTCCTGCATCATGCTTCTACGCATACTGCTTGAGACAAAGATCAGTGTTTTAAACAGCTCTGTAAGATGCATGATAAATTTCAGGATAGGGCCTATCTGACCTCTCTTACACAGGTTAGAAAGACTGAAATTACATTTCATGTCCACAACCAAAGCTAAGTATACATTTCCCAGCATTAAAAAGACAGTGTAGGAGAAAAGAGCAAGTTTTCTTCCGCTCAGACGTCTGTCTCCTTTTTTTTTTTTTTTTTTTTAAGTCCTTATTATCAATTTAGGAACACACTGATTTCTATTTTTATTCTCAAAAGCAATACATGCTGTTACTACTTATGTAAAAATACTACTTATGTAAAATATTTGCCTAATAAGAACGTCAGATATGATTTTTTTCCTAGATTTTTTTTTTTTTTTAAACAGAAGCCTAGCTACAGAATGCTAAGTTGAATCATGATGAACACCAAACTGTGAAGATGCCCAGTACGGTTTACTGAAAGCTAAATCAGGTATCTGTCCACTACAGTTGGCACTGTTTACAAATAACAGATTAAAAAGAAGATTAAAAAAAGATTAAAAAGTTTAAAAAGAGAATTTATACATTTGCTATTCTGAAATGTATCCTAAGGTTTAATACAAGTAAATTATAAGGAATAATAATTGTAATTCCTTGTTTAATACAAGAAATACAAGAAATTACAGCAGTAAAAGGAACAATAAATACATTGTAAAGAAAGTCTTTTCCTCCTAGGAGAATTCCTAATATCTTTGGTAACAGCAGGTATCTTTGTTGCACACTTCAATTTCTATCAAGTATCTCTTTTCCTCTAGTATATCCCATATTCCTACCTTGGCCTTACAAAAGGCAACAGAAACCCTACCTGTATTTGGCCATTTGTAAACAAATGCTACAGTGCTTCTTTCCTATGGTGCTGTTCCTGCTGCTGGTAGGCACTTATGTAGGTTTCTTGCATGGGCCATAACATAACTAACTAACCACAAGAAAATACCAGTAAGTGAACAGCAACTGTTCAGCTTTTGTCAAATAGATGATAGATCTGTAATTACAGCTAAAAGGATCAGAATAATAATTCTCATTTTTTCCCCTCTAAATAAACTCCAAAAATGCATAGGTGATACATTAAATGTTCTGTTTCTTACATAATTTCTGTAGCTTTTCTATGGCACGTTTCACCTCCAAAAATAACAGCATTCATATCTTGTTTTACTTACATTAACATGGAATCCACATAAGGGAAACAAACTTCTTATTTTATTTTTTTAAGAGGCTTGTAGAACTTAATATACATTGTGATTCAGGTAGAATATATCAGCCTAAGTTACATGTTTTCTTCCTCTCAAAACCAAAATCAAACACATCAACAAAATAACCCAAAACAGGGGGGTCATTAAGGAAGCTTGTAATTTTTGCCCCAGAATCACATAGTCTGGAAGAACCACCAGGAGGAGAAATCCCATCAGGTGAGTTCACAGCTGCTGCTCTGTCCACTGAGAAAAGAGATTCAATCTTTCAGTTATTTAAAAATTCAATATTTTGAAACTTGTTCCTCATAAGAAGGAAACAGAAACAGCCATTTAACATCACAGCGGCTTTTGCATAACCATTACAGTTTGCAGCGTATAGCTGTTATGCACTAATTTCAACAAAGTTACACAGTAAAAAGTGTATGAGCTGTATCCTTCCAACGGGAAGAAAGGGTTTTATTGCATAGGACTTTGGAGCAACTGCATAAATTGCCCATCTCCCATCTGTAAACAACAGCTACTGTAAAATCCCTTTTTCAGCTTGAATTCGTTCTTTAACTTCTCTCAAAGTTAAAAATACCCAAGGATGACCCAGTAACACTGTTAAAAGTTGTTTATCCATAAGAATGATAGGATACAGATACAGTAAGGTGTTTATTTTACTGATGCGTTATCAAGAATTTATTGATGATTATCAAACATTCTGATTAAAATAGGTGATAAATGCTATTAGACCAGAAGCAGTGTACTTACACCTTATCAGTCATTTATATGCATACCAAAGCACTGTAAGATTCCCACAAAACTAAAATAACTGGCCTAGTTGGGTGTGGATCCAATTTGCTCTAGTTAAATTAATGAGACGAATAAGGCCTTAGAAATTTCTGTGGAGTAGGATAGACCATTGAGCCACAATTAAATTATTAGTATTACATACTGTTAGTTTACAGAAAAGTAGGCCTGTAGACCTCATTGCAGATGCACAAATACCGTTAACACAAACAACTATTCTTGCCATAATGGCAGCTGCAAACTTCAGTCTGGTTAGAGATGAACATAAATCAGCACTTCAGCCAGTTTCCATCTATACATATTTGCCCCCTAAACATTACTTAATATATGGTGTTGTTCTATAGGTTATGCTTCCTGCTAAGCCTAGCCACGTCCTTCTCTCATGCATTACAAAGCATGTTTCTGAATTCAAAAAGAAATAGAAGTTTGAATTTCTAGACTTCCTTGAGGTTCCTTTTATTCTCCCAAAATGAAATAAATGCATTCCTGCTTTTAATAACTTCTATGATAACATTCTTGGCAGAATGCTCATTCAATAATTTTACATGAGCATTGTATCTTGGAACAAATTACATGTTGCTAAAGCCTAAATACATATAATTCAGTTTATTATACAAGTATACTGTAACAACACCTACACAATTTCAGAAAAAGCAGACCATAAAAGCTCAGAACAGTTATTCTATCTGCATACCAAGGAGCAACTCAGAGTAAAGGACTAAATCACAGTTAATACAAATTCCTAAGTTTCACTTCTGCATTCTTTTCTAAAGCCAAATGTATGGAATTCATGCCTACCTGTCCAAGATGACATATTTTCTTGCCTCTAAAAGTATCCTAAAATGTAAATATTATTTCATATGATTTTTAGTGATATATCTTATCAGAAAATTCATGTCACTGTATGCCCTATTAATCACAGAGCATATTTCAGCTAGTGTAAACATTTCTATTGACTGAAATGCTATTAGTAAAGCTGAAGATTTCAAAAGGTTCCTGTCTTTACTCACATGCTTATAGTAAATGTTGTGGGCAATGCATATTTCTTTACATGTGGATGCTGATTAATTTTTGAATTATTATTATTATCATTTAAATTCAAGGCATCTGAGATGTCTGCATTCTATTCTGTTGTTGCCTCAATTTTTTTAAAGCTATACCCATATTTTTAAATATTAAAAATACTTTTAATGAAATGACATTAGAAGTGTACTTTTTAGCAAATTAACACTATCAACATTTCCTTTCAAAAATAATTTTAGAAATGAATGTTTGAAATGTTGACAAATTAGATTTTTACCTTTATCAAAATGAAGGAAGAGACCATTAATCTGTACCCCCCTCCTTTTGTTGTACTTTTTTGAATAGGTCCATATATTATTTAATGGGCTTTGTAGAGATACATTTACATGAGTTATAGATCACATTACAACTGATGAATGCCCAACACACAGGTATGTTATGAAAGGTCATCAGTAACAAGGGAAAATGCATAATGGATGGTTGCTGAATACATATGTAAGTTTACTACGCTCATACAGAGTAGCTAGTTGGGCAACACTGAGCCATGAAACTTTGAATGAGAGACCTATGAACATTATTTAACTTTGTGGAGTTACTTGGAGGCCGCATTTGGCACATGCGGAATTACGCACAATCTGTGTCTGCACTCTGCTCAGGATGATAAAAATAAAACCCAGGTACCTCGAAGCTACCTCTTTGTAAGACCACTAAGGAAATGCTTAAAGTTTTCTGTAATTCTTCTAATATTTTTCTACCTCCTAAAGCTTTCAGGATCTCTTCAAATGCAAGGAAGAGAATAAAAATTTTACACATAAATGAGAAAGAAGGTCAAAGCCCATGACTTCTGCTCTCTCACTGGAATTTGGTTCTGTAGCAACTTTATCATACTCTGAAGCTCAAAGACAACAGATGCCTAGTAGCTTGTTTATGACATCAGTGTAATGTTTTCTTTAGCTGTACAACTTTATTAAGAACATAAAACAATTGTCTGTGTCTCCCACCACTTCTTACCTCTACTAGCAATCACATGAGCATCTTCCAATCTGATTTACTATTTCAAGAAACCCTTGATATGTAAAATAACAAGCCTTGGGAGTTACAGTCACTTATTTTGGTTGGAAATGATTTCCACGTGCTAAGAAGCATAAAAATTTACCAGTAAAAACATGCTTCGTCATTTACTGGAAGATCACGGCTGTGCACAATATCTAAAGACTGAAATTAGATTTTGAAAAAGCCCTATACTTCAGAGAATTTGGAACTAGATTAAGCATTGTATAAGCTTCTTTTTATTGTCTCAGTCAATGTGCTTGTGCAGCCCTGCAAAAGCTGAGCCTTGAGAGTACAAGTCAGGTCAAGTAGGGCTGAGTGTGTGGGGAGAATGCGAGGCTATAAGGTCTGACTGCCCATGCTCATCTTACCTGTGAAATTCAGTGGCCCTGGAGTGTGCAATGCAAGTTGCTCTTTTTCCATCCTTTGTAGGCTTCAATCCCATTAGGACTGTGAAAGTCTACTTCATTATCCAGACATCTATTTCATTATGAATATCTGTCTAGATGTAAGAGAGATCAGAATACAGCATTGCTCATGGTCCAACACATGCTGCGACAGCAGCAAGCAAAAAGCCACAGTGGCCTTAACTAACCTTAGTTAACTTGTATTTACAGAGAAAAATCAACTGAACTGCAGAGAAGCCAAGGATTCCTAATTGCTTGCATGAAGAAATTTCCTCCCAGAGACCGAAACTAAGTTTTGACAGTATGTCTTTGATTTATTAGCAAGAACAGGAATTTAAGATGCGTTCCCCCAGTAACAATTAGTTTGTTTTCAAACAAACAATGAGTTTAATTAAAGAAGAAAGTAGATTCTGCTGCCATAACATGCCAGAGAGTTTCCTGTGAATTTCTAAAGGAAAAAAAAAAAAAAAAAGGGAAACATGGATTAATAGCTTAGCTTATGTCTGAAAGTATTAAAACCATCTTTGAATGGTATCTGTCAACAGCAGTAGCATGGTTCCTTTCGGTGTAGCTGTGGGCTGCAGGAACAGTTGTGCAGTTTATCACCACAACTCTTCCCAGCAGCCCCATCCAACTGCCTGCATTATTTCTTTGTTTTACCACCCATCCTTTTTGTAAATTATGCATTGAAAAAAAATAGTGACAGCCTAGTAGTCTTTTTAATGTCTTGCTTCATTACCTCATGGATATAATTGTATCAAGTAATGATATATATATATATTTTTTCCTCTATGAATTTCAGTAGCAGATTGTCATCATTCCAAGTCTACTCTTAAGGTTATACCTAAACATTTTCAGTAGTGCTTAGCTATGGATATCCACTAACTTCTTGCACATAATTTTAAACTTTTTTTACTATTATCATCTTTTACTACCAATTTCATGAACTTTTAAAAGTGAATTTATTGGGTGTTATAGTGGGTGCTTATTTGTTATTAAATGTGTCTTTATGTGAATTACTTGATGTAAAGGCTATCTTAAAAATAGTCTGAGTAACTAAGAAATCATCTAGTGTACAAAAAAGTTTTTAAACGACGATGATGATAGCAAAGAGATAACTTAGGAATAAGTAAGTCTGTAGGAGCAGAGTCTTACATGATTTAATTCTCTTTGTTACAGTGAGTGAAAGTGTTCCTTTTTTGTCCCTGGATTCCCTTTTGTAATAAAAAAAAAAAAAAAAACAACATTGAGAGCTTTTTTTTTTTCTAGGCATTTTCTAAGACAGTTTGGTAAAAATTAACTTATTAAAATAAAAATTGAAGCCCCCAACAAGGAATTTAAATTAAAAACTCATTTCAATTTTACTCACTCAAACCTATACCCAATGGTGTTTTTTGGCAAGGATGCATTATGGATGCATAAGGATGCACTATTTTTCTTGCTGAGCGTACAGTTTATAGGTAAACATACTTAGTGTTCATTAGAAGCAGCCTAACTATTAAAAAAATAAATATTGCAACATCAAAAAGCTTCCCTTAATTTCAAGTTCCTTTTCTTTTTTTTTGGACTTCTCAATTATTGAAATTTTACAGGTGCAAATATCACTTCACAATCCTCAGCTCCTTACAGATGAAAAATCCATTTGTTCTGCCCATGACATGGCATCATCCACCCAAGATCATCTCTTCTTTTTTCTGATGCCTCCCGGTGTTCACAAACACACAGCAATACCTGAACCTCTCATTGTTTTCCAGCTTCCTTTTTTTTTTCACAATTGTTGCGCACTGTGTAAAGCTCTCTCTGGCAGATATTGGAAATGCAATGTGTTCAGTTCAAAAAACATAGCACTGCTCTTAAGACCATAGAAGGGTCTAGAGTCCCTGAGAGAATCCTATTGATCCTCTTACTGCATCATTAAACAGCTCTATTTCAATTGCTTGACAATTCACATTAACAGCATTAACTAAATTTTATACTAAGAGAACACTTGAAGGTCAACTCTCAAAAGGTAAGAACTTGCATTCCTACGGCTGCCTGCACACCATAAATTCATCACCCGTTCCTTATGACATTGACTCTTTTCCTCCACAGGTTCAACACCTAGCACAGTTCCTAGCACACTGTCTTAAGCAGACAGCATTCACTGAATGGACGACTACTACCATTCTTGCTTCTTATACTTCTACTAAAGTACATAATCTCATGTCTCACTGACTTATCACCCAAAGCCTACAATGAGTACAAAATTATTAATTTCCTTATGGGATTTTGTATGGTGCTTTCACTACAGTATCTGAGTTCTTTGAAAACATTAATGAACTCGTCCTCTCAACACCCTTTTGAAGTACGAGGATATTTTTATCATCATTTTACACAAGGGGAATGGGATATTTAAGATAAAAGCCAAAACATTCAGAAATTTCAGCTAGTTTTGCTTGCTGATTTTGAAAGCCTAAGACCTGAGTTTTCCAATAGCTAAGATTTTTTAAAGCCTTTTTATATGTTCAGAGTGAAGAGCCTGGTTACATCAGTTAGTGCTATGAACACAAAATGTTGGACGTGTTCAACACTTTAAGATCAAACATCAGTTGTCTCAAATGGAGAACTCAGAAAATGACTTGGAAAAGTTTGTTTTGAATGAGTTGCCTATTGCCTTAAAGTAACCCTGTGGCTTAAAGTCCATATTTCTCTTATGCCAAAATCACAAAAGTATTCTTTATATTCCTTTGTGTCATTCACAATATCGCTTCCACCTTACGTAAGAAATGAATTTCCTGTGGAGCTCTACTGTCTTCCATGAGTGACTCATGGCTAAATCAAGTCCAAAAGAGCTATAAGTTGTAGAAGAATATATATACGATTTGTTTCAACTGAAAACTACATGAGATGCTTGTGTGCAAGGCTTAAGAGCTGTAGTGGCACAAATTAACACGTGTTAACATGTGTTTATCACTAAAAAGTCTTAGAGCAGCGACTGAGGAAAACATACAGACATGTCAGCATCAGAGAGAAAGCCACGAGACAGAATTACAGTTTAATCGCAAATATAATGATCTTCTTCCCCCAAAACTATTTCATTATAACTAAATTTGGAAAGCTATTCCATTGCAAGAGACTTCCCCAATGCCTAAATTTCAAACTTAGTAATTCGATTCTCATCTGGCAAGTTCTTATGCATACAAGATTGAACAAAGGAGCTTTATCCACTTAGATATGTACGTGCTGTTACCTACCTGAATACAAGCATCAAAATCATTATACACAGCAACAATAATGCTATTGCCTTTCTGTATATTGTATGAGAACCGTATGCATCTCATACATTCTCAGATGCAGAGGGAAGAAGTTACAGGGAACCTCAGAAAATCAGGCTACATTTTCAGACAGTCTATTGCAATGCAATTCCTAAAGAACTTTTATTTAAAAATATTTAAAGGGAAGTTCATTGATCTTTCTGCAAGTTAACTTTCTAGGTCTCGTTTCAGTTGTCATTTTGGCGTTTTGTCACTAATGCTGAAGGAAACTGGGCTATGATGTTAAGAAGAAACCAAAGAGGAAGTAAAATGTTATACCACGCTCATGCAGCTCCTGGACAGGCACGTACAATGCACAAAAAAAGCAAAACACATCTGCCAGGACCAAGTGAAAAGGAACTTCTGGCATAGTTCTCTATGGCAGATCATAATAATTAGCAATGGCTAATAGACTTGTTTACTAAGGCATGAAACTAGAATGATGCTCCTAAACGAAAAAGCCGTCACCTGAAAACACAGACTAAAAAAACTTTGATCCCAGTGAAATACACGAGGGTTTTTCTATTGCCTGCAGTAGGACCTGGATTTCCACTTGAATTCACGTTATGTGTACAGTAACAAATGAGAATAAAGACAGTGAAGTTTCTGTATTTGCTGATTTTTCTCCTCCAGTGCAGCTTCCAGCTCATCCTCCACACGTAAATCTCTTCTGCCCTATGGCAGTGATGGAAACAGCATCCAAAGCGGGTCATACCAACCACTCCTCAGCTTTCCCTGTCAGCTTCCTGGAGGCAAGCTGCCCGAATTCTCCTTGTTGAAAGTTTCCCTGAAATCCTGTTTTCAAATCTGCTAACCTATTGCATCTTCCCTTATAAATACCTTACTCAGAGGGTAAGCCTTCTGGATAAGGTACCAAGAGAAAGTTCTATGGCTGGGAAATTGTTAAATACTTTAAAATATTTGTTTAATAACCTTGATATAAAGAACCTAAAACTGATGTTTTCAATCTAAAGTAACTTTCTTTTTTCTTTTAACATGAGGTATAGCAAGCAGTTCACAAGCTATTTCCCTCCGACTATGAGACAATGGAGCATCAGATTCACTGTCCTGAACAGCAGGATTCCTCAAGAAATGTCACAGTAGATTTTTCTATTCACAACTCAGTCAGGCATATATTGCTCTAAGATGCCTAGCAGATAAAAACACAAAGGGGAGAGCCTGGAAAGTTTAGTTCTAAACTTTGGCCTGTCACCAAAATGATGATTTGCTTCACACATTACCTCACTTGTCTCGGCATGATTTTTCTTATCTGTAAATGGAAAGATGTTGGTATTCATCCCTACAAAATATTGAGTTCTGTATTAGTCCAGGATATGAATTTAATAATATGCAGAAATCAAAGGAATTTCAAACAACTTTTCATTCATTGGCTAAACTAAGAAGTTAAAGAGCATTTATTTTGTTCAGGCTAAGACAATTGTTTTCTTCTGCTTCTTCCTCCCCAACCTCCTCCCCCTCCAAAAAAATAAAAAAACACCACCAAAAAACATTAAACTGGACAATTTGGTCTTTATCAATTTCTTGTTTTTGAGATAAAACAAGAAATACTTCACATTCAGTCTCTCCCTCCTCTATCAAAGTGTACAGTTTTATGTTTAGTTCAGATTTGCAATTTTTACTTTGTCTTTTAGCTATAACTGCTATCAATCTGTTGTGGTTTTAACCCGGCCGGCAGCTAAACACCACACAGCCGTTCGCTCACCCTCCCTCCTCCCTCTCTGGGATGGGGGAGAGAAATGAGAAAACTGAAGCCTGTGGGTTGAGATAGAGACAGTTTATTAGGACAGAAAAGATAATAATAATAATAATAAGTACAAAACAAGTGATGCACAATACAATTGCTCACCACCCGCTGACCGATGCTCAGCCTATCCCGAGCAGCCGGCCCCCCCACCCCAGCCAGCCACCCCTATATATTGTTTAGCATGACGTCAGATGGTATGGAATACCCCTTTGGCCAGTTTGGGTCAGCTGTCCTGGGTCTGTCCCCTCCCAGCTCCTGCTGCACCCCCAGCCTGCTCGCTGGCAGGACAGAGCGAGAAGCCGAAAAGTCCTTGGCCTGGTGTAAACACTGCTCTGCAGCAATTAAACATCAGCATGTTATCAGTGCTCTTCTCATCCTAATCCAAAACATAGCACCCTACCAGCTACTAGGAGGAAAATTAACTCTATCCTAGCTAAAACCAGGACACAATCTTAAATCCAAGCCCAAGCTTAGTCATCTCAAACAGACCCAATGTTTATTTTCCAATAAATTGCTACAAAACAACCAAAACCAACCGAACAAGACTGTACCTTCATCATAGTAGCAAGCTACATTATCAAAAAGACTCATATTGGCTGCCATGCCCCCACCCCGTTTCACTAGGAAATGTAAAATGAAGAGCTGAACTTGACCAGGGGAGAAAAGCAAATCTGATTAGGCAGCAGAGGGGAGAGCTAATTTACATTCTTCACAGGTGCATCATGACTGTGCAAAAGGAACCTGTAAGAACCATCTCTAAGCAACGCAACATGCATGCATTCAGGGAGATTACACAGAAGAGTAATGCTGTGCAAGAGAAATCAAATTAATACTTTAATTCTTGCATAGTTTCTATTTTTATACAATTCTTCTTTACATAGCAATTCAACAGGGTTTTAAAGTAGCCCAATTCCTACTACCAGAACACAAGAGAGCAACTAAGGAATCTGACTACCAGTGCTGTTCAACCAAAGATTTAGAGGATAACTTTGAAAATGACTGTTTCTTTCACTTAGGTTTATTTACCCAACCAAGTTTATTTTCTGCTTTGTATACAGTCCTAAGATGACCATATCCATAGTACAGAGTAACAATGCTAAGTTACATGATTTTTAGAACATACTGACACATGTCACTTTGGTTTTTAAACATAAACCCACCCACTGGAAAGGTGTCATGCACACACTGCAAGACAGGTTAATACACGAGAAAGAAGAACTAAACGGACTATTCTGTATTTTAAGCTAAATTTACTGCATACAGCAACGTAGGAGACAGTTAAAAAGCTTTTAACAATATCATGTTATTCTGACAAACTCAGCTTGTCAAGCTTCTATTGATCCTGACAAAGCATTTTTGCTCATTTTAAGATTTAGTAGGGAGTACTGTATTGATTTGAAATGATGACATCTTGCTTCCAGTGTTGATTCCTTAAGCTTCTGCAATTCCTAATGAAGAATTGAACAAACATGGTGGTGCGGAGCTGTTATTAGCAGAAGGATAAGTGGGGTGAAGAGAAAAAAAGATTCAGGAAATAACTAACAGAAGAAAATAGATCATGAATTTAAACATAGCCAAGGTGACTGAAATGTCTTTAAACAGATTTTCAAGCAAATGTAAGACCCTGTAGAAACAATCCTTTTGAAGAAGATAGAAAAAGTATGAAGTATATGAAGCTGTGGGAAATATTCCAATAAAACAATCCTCCATGTGTTTCAGACTAATTTAAAGAGACAACACTTTTCCCATCTAGGAGCAAAACAGTTTCCTTGTACATTGGAGTTGTTTTATCAATAAAATATTTTACCATTTCATCATATGCAATACGTAACTTCCATAGTACCCCCCATCTCTGGATGTAAAAACTGCGAGGAGGCAGAAAAAAAATCTTTATACTTCCCATTGGAATTTACAGTGTTTCAAAATACTTGCTGCATAATTCATTCTTAAATCTTAAACTCTTCATCTTAAATGTCTCACTGAGTCTCAGATTAAATATCATAAACCAAATACAAAATCAATCTCACTGTATCTTTCACAATGTCCAACATACACTTTTACATCTCAGTTTTCCCTAATATGTGAACAAGAGTCAAATCGTCACAAAATATTAAGAATAAGAAATGCATAGATTTAAGGTCAACAGGAGGAAGAACTCAGAACCAGACCCCCCCCCCCCCCCCCCCCCCAAAAAAAACAAGCCAGAGTATGCAATATGGTTGTGTGAAAATGACTATTTCCAAGCTTTGTTGCAATTTTTGGCACATGTGGATTCTTCACTGCAGTCTGCATTCCCATCCCCCCAAACACACGCTCCTTCTCTCTTCCCACCCCCCCTTGGGAAATCCTGATTTATATTAAGTCATTGCAGTGCTGAGGTTACATATTAGGTCAATTGGTGGCCAATATAGTTCCTAGACCTCTTTCTTTGCTAGGGTAGACTCTCACAAAAGACTTCAACTTTTCAAGAGACTATTGAAAACTGAGGCAAAAGATTGAAAACCTCATTATCTCTTTTCTTCATTGGTGTGCAATCTTAATTTATGCAGTGTCTGTAGAGTAAATATAAACTTGGAAGAAGAGAGATACTTAGTGACAAACTTGAAGGTCCTTAGGGAACAAGACTTGCCTACCAGGTGAATGTATTGCCAAAGGACTTGAAATTTGGTTCCCATTCTGGATGTCTCTTCCTCCCTCTTTAGGACTCTGTTGACTACATAGGTAAAACCTAGCCTCTTCGCATTGAAGAACACCTATGATAGGAAGAAGAACTCAGAACAGTCTCATTAAAGTTACAAGTCCAGTGACCCCAATTTCTCCTTTCTGGTAGTGCCTTTAGCAGACACTAATGGAAATACAAGAACCAAACACATTAAGGACACCATACTTGCCCTCCTACCTTTCTATCTGCTAAAACAGTCTGTGTTCAATAGGTCCTGGTAACCCTTTCTTTCATTGGATTGCCCAACTGCTTTGAACTCAAAACTTTTGCCATCCACCAGTTTTAAATTACAGAATGTGCTATCATAAAATACGCTATGTAGTTAAGAACTTTAATGTGTCTTAAACCTGCACTTAAATTCTTGTACAGTAAAAAAAGAGCGAATAATTGTTGCCCAGTACTTTTTTCCGTGACTCAGTTTCATACGTCTTTATCATAACTCCTCAATCAGCTATCTTTTTGGCTGAAGTATCCCAAAGTATTTAATCATTCCTTGCATTCAGGTTGTTCAGCACTTTAATCACTCCTCTCATCCTTTTCATACCTTTTGTAGTTCTACTATATTTATTTGAAACTTATGGGACAACAGTTCATAATATACAGGCATGCCAAGGATTTACACAATGACTTGTTCGCTATTCCTTTTCTTGCTATTTTCACCAGAAAGCTGATGTTTTCATGGTATTTTTACCCTAACTCCAAGGTCCCTTCCCTGAGTCATAGTATCTATTATGAGCACCCATTGCCATGTATGTACAGTTTGGGTTGTTTTCCTTCTTGTGCATTATTTTGCATTCATTGACATTCAATTTCATCTGTTATTTTATTGCCCAGACTCTCAGTAACTGAGATGCTCCTGCAAGTCTTTATACCTAGGCTTTGTTTTAACTTTCTGAATAATTCAGTATCAATAATTTTGTCAGTTTACTGTACTCTTGTTTAAATTATTCGTGAATGTATTAAACCATATGGAACTAGAGTAATTATACCAGTAATCTTCTATTCTGAAAACTGACCATTTATTCCTGCCCTTTGTTTTCTGACATTTAAACACTTACCAACCCCCCAGAAGAACTCCTTTATCCAAAGTCAACTTTGTTACTTTAATAGCTTTTCCAGGAGGTAGCTGCTAACAGCCTTTTGGAAGTGGACTACACCAAACAATTCTATCTTCATCATAAGCTCAGAGTTTGTAAAGTAATCTAATGGATCTATGAGACATGACTTTCCTCTACAGAAAGATATTGGCATTATATCCGCCCATAGGTCTAGCTACTCCACATTTTGACTGTATTACGGTATGACAAATTGCTTTTTACATTCATTAAGCTTTTGGGTAGATCCCCTGAGCTAAAAAAAAAAAGTTACATTTGTCTCTTTCCAAGTCATTGATAGTAAAGACAACTGAAGTGATAGATCTCACGTCACGCATTCAGCTGCTCCATATTTGACCCTCAGTGTTTCCAGCTAGCAATATAGATCTACTAGTACTCTTTTAAATACTTGCTTGTAACAAACCTTCTATTGGCTCTTCAGTTTGAGACAATTCATCTTATTCCCATGTAGGATCATTCAGCTTGGAAAGGAGCTTGGAAGGTCATCTTCTCCAGCCACCTGTTCATAACAGGGTCAACACTGACTTCAGACTAAGTTGGTCAGGGCTTTTTTCATCAGTTTTTAAAACCTCTAAGGATGGAGACTGCACAGCCAACAGGACAACCTATACCAGCACTTAGCTATCCTTACCCTTAGAAACACCTTTAATTTATGACTGCTGTTTCTTGTCCTTCTACCATGCACCTCAGTGGAGAGCCTTGCCCTGTCTTCTCAGTAACTTCCTCTGACACACTGCAAGGCTGCCATTGGGCATTCTCTTTGTCGAACTAAAAGCAAGCTCTACTGCTTCGGCCTGTACTCTTGCACTCCAGCCCCGCCACACTGGCCCCAAAGGTTACTGTTGGTCTGAAAGGCAGCCCTGCCCTCAAGCCTATCAGCTGCACCTCCCACAGCTTCGTGGCCTGTGCAAACTTAAGAGGTGCCTTGAATCTCTTCCACCTCAAATGACAATTCACCATATCAAAAAACAACTCCAACAAACAAGTCTCACAGAACCTATCTCAGGAGCTCCTTTAACAACTCCACTGGGGCCTTTTCTTATTTGTCTGCTCTTTTTACTGAAAAACTGGGGAAGAGATATGAAAAGTATTAAATACCAACCTTCAGCAAGTTATTCTAAAACTTGTTTTTAAAATTCAGTTTTTTTCCTCATCTAAACATAGCTTCCATACTTTTACTTCCAGAAGTGAAATGCACGTATTTTCATTTTTAATTGCCTCCTTTATTTGGTCTTTTAAGTATTTCTGCTTTTTCTCTCCCACCTCTCCAAAGCTGCTTTGACAGTTGCCTGAGATGAACAGCTTCACCATTTACCTGCATCTTCTACAGTTTATTTCTAACAGATGTACTTCAGCTCTAGCGTTCCCTTCCCTAGTTAAATAGCATAGTGACTATTCTGGGATTTTTTCCTCTTATTAAGGATGCTCCATGTGAGCATATTACAGAGTGATAGATAAACTTTGAGGTATCACCTATGTGCTGCTGAGTCCTTGGGCAAGTGTTGTTTTTAGCATCTTAAAGTGTAATCTGCACCGTGGTCCCTCTTAACCACAGGTAGGTAAGAGAGCATCAAGTCTAATGCCCATCGCATTCTCTGCTCCTTACAGGCTGTTCTCTCTTACGTCAATGTCATAATAAAGATTGGATGAACAACAGGAAGTTAGCTATGGAATTTCAATGTAAATATATTCCATGTTAATCATACGCTTAACTCATTCACTAGGAGTTCTCAATTCTTTCAGCACCCAGCTCTGGATAATGACTCTACACAGAAACAGCTAGAACACCAGTTAGTCTATCTGAATGTCTTTTCTTTTTTTAACGTATCTTTAAGCAACGAGCCAAGTGCCTCACCAAAACCTACAGTAGGGTAGCCTGTAAATGCATTTGCTAGATAGCTGTGAAAACAGTGTTTTCATCATCTTATTTATTATAATTTAATAAAAATTAAATTAAAATTTAATTGCAGGTATTCGGTTTTAAACAAGGCCACCATTGCTGGCATTCCTAAATTTCAACCACAACGTGAAAATTGTTTTAGTCAGACTTTCATCCTCTGACATCCACATCTGGAAAAGGCACAAAGTGGAAACATTCTAGTTGTAATCATTCCCATTTGGACAGAAGGGAGAACAGAAAAGATTCCTAGTATTCTGACAAAAGATACAAAGGTTACTATTTCCATATTTATTGTGACTCCTTCACCACCAGAAAACAATGCATAGATGTCACAGATTTCAGAAAACTGAAATTCAGAAAAAAAAATTTGTCTTCTATTTTAAGGGTATCAGATTTTCACTATAGATTACTAGTGAGGTAGAATGAATCAATCGAGGAAGGCAGACAGCTGCAGCCTGCAATTTCACGTGTTTGACGCTGTCCTGCACAACATGGGTTTGACAGATGGACTACACAGGGGATAAGGAAGAGGCTGAATGGTCACACTCAAAGGGCTGCATGCAGTCAAAGGTCCGGTGTCCAGGGAGAGACCAGTGACAAGTGGTGTTCCTCAGGGGTTGGTAGTGAGACTGGTACTATTTAATAACATCTCTGTCAGCAACATGGACAGTGGGATTGAGTGCAATTGAGTGCACCCTCCACAAGTTTGCTGATGAAATCAAGCTGTGTGGTGCAGTCAACACACTGGAGGGAAGGGATAGCATCCACATGGACTGTGAGAGGTTGGGGAGGTGGGCCCACGCAAACCTCATGAAACTCAACAAGGCCAAGAGCAAAGTCCTGAATCTGGGATGGGGGAGTCCCATACGCAAGCTAGGTGGAGAATGGATTGAGAGCAGCCCTGAGGTGAATAATGAATAACTTGGGGATGGCGGTTGTTGAGAAGCTCAACATGAGCCAGCAATGTGCACTTGCAGCCTAGGAAGCCAACCACAGCCAGTGCTGCATCAAAAGCAGAGTCCAGGAGGGTAAGGGAAGGTGATTGTCCTTCCTTTGCTCTGCTGAGACCCCACCTGGAGCACTGCATTCAGCTCTGGGGGCCCCAGCACAAGACGGACACAGACCTATTTAGAGAGTCCAGAAGAAGCCAGAAGGATGATCATGGGGCTGGAGCACCTCTGCTATGGAGTTGGGATTGTTCAGCATGGAGAAGGCTCCAGAAAGGCCTTATACAACAGCCTTCCAGTACCTAAATGGGGCCTACAGGAAAGTTGGGGAGGGACTCTTTGTGAGGGTGATAAAACAAGGGGGAATGGTTTAAACAAAAGGGGTGATTTAGTTTAGGTATTAAGTAGAAATTCTTTACTTCTGGGAAGCTGTGGATGCCCTGTCCCTGAAGAGATTTAAGACCAGTCTTGATGGGTCTTTGCACATGTAGTGGGAGGTGTCCTTGGCCAGGGCAGGGGGTTGGAATTACATGATCTTTAAGGTCCCTTCCAACCCAAACCATTATATTGTCTGTGGGTTTTAAAACTTGATTTGCCCTACTGTAGCTTCTAATATTGAATTATATGTATATTTAATTTGCTCCCTTATAGTACTTCAATGTACTATAGTCATGCTACATAAAACCTTAATACCTAATATGTATAGCACAATTAAACTTAATGCAATGGGGAAATCAGGAATAATTTTCCCAAGAGCACTACACAGCAGAGAAATAAAATGGGCCATTTACCATTACACATCCGCTCTCTATTAAGAAGGCTTTTACAAATTCCTGAAGAGAACACATTTTACAGTTCCAGCAGATAAATTTTCTAGGAACGTTTATTTTGTCAAAGTTGTTAAAATTATTTTTCTCATGTCTATTTACAGACATTTTAAAAAAGCTAATCCAAGTGAAATACAACTACGTTCAAGTCCAAATGATTTTCAAGATGGACCACTCTGCTAACTTCAATCTTGATTTTTATATTACGCTGTCGGGCTCCCCAGTACTACCTGATCTACCTGTTATCTTCTGCAGTCAGAGTACTGAAACTTGCAGGTGAAAGAGCCTTTCTTCAGCAGAGGATAATCAGTCTTTAAATGTAGGACTAACTCACTAAATATTTGTCCCAGTGAGTACATCTCTTCACGAAGCTTCAGGCTCGTACAGAAACTTCCACCACTACTGCAAAAGTGACTTTTCCTAATAACCCAAGCATGTTTTTGAGCTTTGCCAAATTGACAGGACAGCAGATTTTGTTTTGGTTTTGGTGTACGAGGGAGATAGTCTTCTTCAAATAACCTTTAAAAATCTACAGGTGTGTCTGGATAAAAGTTTACATAACTCTTGGTTTACTATAAAGGATAACAAACCTTGTTAAAGTTCTACAAAATCAATGGACATGATTATCTTTCAAAATGCCTGGGCACTTGGCACAAATACATTGAAGCATTGTGAAGATTAAAGGCAGTTACTAGAAAAGACTAAATTTACACTAAATTTACTACCTGTGTAGAATGTTATGAAAAGAGTTTGAATGTTATGGAAACTGTTTTGCAAAGTGTGTATAAAGATGTAATGAGTCCATTATAAATGGCTCAGCAGTCTCTATAGCCCCACTAACCATATTGTTCTCATTCTTCTGTGCATTTCTTTCGCCTGTAACCAACTCCATCCAGTAACAAATATTCATAGCCTGGTTAGCAAGCATCTTGCTATGCTTCAGATACCTCCTCTAAATTCATTTTCCTGCAACAACAATAAATAAGTAAATGAGTCACAATACAAACTGTACGCTACAGCCTTTGTATTTTTTTCTAAGAATTTTGTGATGGGACCAGATCTTAAAACTTCGTTTTCACATTTGCAACAAATTGATTTCCATAAACATCTCAGCCCTGTTGCCACGGGAAGTCTTCACCTCTTGGTAAAATAGTTTTCAAAAATAACCTCATTGCAAAACCAGCAATAGCAAGATGTCCTAAAAGCCTGGACAGTGCCCCAAAATGAGTTACTAGGGCTCCCAGCTTGTACTAACAGGGACTAAACTAACAACAAGCAGTGGCTAGTTGTAAGACATTGTTTCCTGTTGATTGCAATCATTCAGGAAGGAAAAAAACAAACCCTGTAGGATCACATATTCCCAATGTAGACCACAGAAGGAAACTTTTTCTATTAAGAAAACCTCAGCAATATACTTTTGGGTGCATGGTAATCTTCTCAGGCATTTTGAGTGTTTCATTACTGCTTTAGTTTGATGGGAAGACCAATGATTATTTTTAATACTGAATATTTTATAAGCACACTATTTTGGTACTCATTTTGGAGCTATGCAAGAACATTTATAAAACTCGTGTGAAGACTACCATATTAGAGTCGATACTATTCACCACCAATTACACACACAGAGGGTGTGATGGTAATGATGTATGTACTTATTTTCAGAATACACTTGAGGTGTGGATTGTAACCTCAAATATTTAAGAGAAAACCTTCTACAAATAACTAGTGGTATAATATTTTTGTTCCTGCCCTTCCCCAAAATAAATTGCAATGATGTGGAATATACTATATCTACAGATTTTATAAGTTTTATCTTTCATTCATCACATGAACTTCTAGAAACCACTAGAACAAGACATTTGTAGAAAGTGGTCGTTCATACACAAGGATTTCCTACACTGAACTCATGAAGGATCCATTAAATAAGACAGAACCATGAATTTTAGATTTTACATTAGCCTGAGTAAAAACATCTTGATGTATACTAAGTATTGGTATTAAATAAGAAAACAAGATTATCCAAGATCAGCGCTAGTATTGCTGCGTATGTCTCTCCAAACATACAGAAGTTCTCATTTATCTCACAGCAAGTACGGTGATTCACTCGTTACCTGTGGTGCATTAGGTATCTAAGATGTCAGGAGCACATTTTCCAGTGAACTGTTAAGCTACTTTTATTTATTTATTAACACTACACAAGATTAAATTAAGTAATTTGAATTTTGATTCAGCCTGGGTCATTCTATGTTGCACAATATTCCTTTACCTCCCATCTGGCATGATTTAACAATGCATGGTACAGAACGAAATCAATTAAATGTATACTTCAGATAAATGTCACCTAAAGAACTGTTACTATTTAGTTTGTAAAGGCAAGCTAACAGGTAACAAGCAATGTGGATAGGCAGGGAAATAAAATGAGTTATGTGCTAGCTTCTCTGCTCCCCAAATACTCTTTGCTTTCTACTTAAGAAAAAGTTGGCAGTCTTACAAAAAAACTTATTAAGCACTGTGAAGTCCTGTACCAGCAATTTATGTGGAATGTACTCTTAAGCACCTTCTGCTCACGAAGTCTGGATGTGTTTATAGTATGTAATGACAATTGTATAACTAATAATGCAGATGTGTAATCAACAGCCATCTGAACAATAAAAATCCTGCTTCAATCTTCTAATTGCTGGAAACCATTTTGTTAGTTATAAACTATAAATGCACACCCAGCTAATGAACTTGTAGTCAACATATCTAGTTGATATGTTGACTACTTCTGAGCAGGAACGGGAGTCAACTCACATCTGTGTGCTAATTTTCTCAACACCTTATTTATTATTTTTTTTTTTTTAAAAAGTCTCTGGAAGCATTGCAAGTTGATCAAATCAATTCCACTCAGGGGTATGCAAAAAAAAACAACACACCAACCACACAACCAACAAGCAAGATCTCATCAGTTCTATGTTTTGAGTGAGCATCAAGATGTTGCATGAACAAGCTTGTCTAAAAACCCTTCAAAACATCTATTTTGAGCCTTACATGTCATAAAAGCAACGTGCATTACAACTGTATTTATAAGCAAAGCCCAACATGCCTGTTGCAGATGTGAAGCAGTGTGAATAAGAGCTCCCATGCACATTTTGTTTTAAACACAACTTGGGAAAAAAACTCAAATCAAAAACATATCGGTCTCCACAATTCTAGCTGTACCTGGTGCCAGAACCATAAATTTAAATTAATCCCAAAATCTTGTTGTTCATCACGGTAGAGAAGTATTAAAATGACTTCCTCACCACCCCCTTCATTCTACTGAAATTTATTACATCATCTGGCTGGGATGTGGTCAAGTCCCAAACTTTGTTTTACTGCTTATCTTATGTTTAGGACATTGTTCATAACCACCTTTTAAACAGCCAGTATTTCCTCAGTTCTCATTATGCAATCAGTATGAAGCTGTGCTCACCACAATGACTTTATCTTACCTATATTTGCATTCTGAAAGGATATATAAGAGGATTTAATTTCTCACCTCTGTTTTTAACTAGCAATGCTGTTTCAAGGAATTACTCTTTCTTTGAGCTTTCCTGATGAAGAAAGCCTCTGCAATGTTATCTGCTCCTTCCACGAGTGGTCCTGAAAGTTTATACATGCAGTTACCATTTCCTTCTTCTCAAGTCTTCTGAAAATGCTCCAACAATAACCATGTCAACACATAACAGCTAAGGAGAGATCTAACTGAGAAGAACGTTTGTATTAGTTTGCCTAAATATCAAAGACTACAGAGAGCAAAAATACATGTATAAAACCATAAACTTGTGGTAATACTGAAATATTTTTAGGAACAAATTTGATAAAAGCTTTTAGATCACATAACCCAGTTCTCTGCTACCAAAGGAAAACTTGTGATTAAACAACAGCAACAACCACCACCTGTGAAGAACCTTCTTCCGCAGCATACTTCATGCTGCCTAAAGTACTGGATTGCAAGATGCTTGCTGAATTCAGACAGACGTTTAACTCCACTGTAACTGGACTTCTTCCTCTAGTTCCAATCAGCTTGGGGAAGTTTATGTATACACCTCCACTTACATAGACCAAATACACCAGAAAGATGTTGCGAAGGGTGGGCAGGCTGTCAGGGTTGCAATGTAACTATAAACCTACTTGTCTTAGCGTAATCATTTATCAAAACATACAGCATGAAGTAATATTTGTCAAAATTAATTCTGACTCACGAAGTAGTACATTTTTCAATTCATGTAATGCTTTTAGTTATAACTCAGTTTATTCCAAGTTATTAACATAATTATCCTATTTACAAATGAATTCAAAACTGAAATACAAAACAGGAACATTTACAACCAAGGAAAAGGTTAGAAACACAGGCTAAACTTTAAGATATAATACATCATTAAAACCCTTTTTGTAAAGATTTTTCTGTCTCCTGGCACTACGCTGGTATTACCTATCCACAATAAAAATGTTACCTAAGAGTAAAATAGCATCCTAATGCTCAACATGAATACACTTCAATATTAATGTCTTTCACATGCTTCCAAATGAAAAACCATGGTAACACTACGAAACTGCAATGAAAATTTAGCGGGTCCAAAGAATTTTTCTAGTTTTGTATGACAAAATTATTGCAAAATTAAGACTGAGTATAGGTGAGCAATGTAGAGTCATTTCAAAAAGTTACAGTACCTCTGATTGCCTTTAAGACTTGCACTGTATGAAGTATTATTCTATTAGTCATACACACAGGGAAAAGCTCAAAGGCTATGGTGTAAGATATCCCATGCACTTCTCCATTCACAACTTGAAATAAAATTTCATATTCACTTGTTAATATACCAAGAATATTTGTAAGCTTTCAAGCAGGAGACAAATGAATTTATTGGGTTTTAGAATCCAACAAAATCCTCCTATTTCCAATAACTGGATTTTTTTTTTTAAAGTTCTTTATTACTGAGACATCTTTAACACAAAATAATTCACAAGAGGGAAAGCAAAGTCACTCTGTTCTCACTTGCCTTACATTGATCCTGCATGAATTACGGATGAAGCTAAATCCTATTTTTTTTCTTGCAAACATGAAGCAGAATATTTTTTGATGTCCTTGATTTAGCACCAAGTGCTACATTTCCTTCAGAAAGGCTTCTAGCAAGGTTTCTTGACACATCCCGTTCTTCCTTCCAACTCCTTCTTCCAATTCCTAGTGAAGAAAATGTTATTACAAATAGGTCAAATTGTGCTTATGTTCATTGGATGAATGTCTCATACCTTGATGTCTTTTTCAGAGCATGCCTAAACTTTTGCACACACTTCTTGCCCTTATTGAAAGCCTATTTTTGATATGAGAAGTGTAATCACTCAGCTCAGTAAAGCAGTGTGCTAATTACCTATTACGTCCAACAATAGGACTCTCAACTGACACATGAGATGTTATAAAAATGGCACAGCAGTCTATCTAAAAATGTAGAGATATATTAAAGTTTTATTAATCCTGATTATGTACAGAGCACTACCAAAAAATGAATATTACATCATTGAAGAAACTTTTTTTTTTAATTCAATTTGAATGTCACTCTTCCTGTTAGGGATTTTATGTTTCACTCTTCTCCTATAATGTATACTTTTGAAAATAAGATGTATTTTATGATCAGTTAAACTTCAAAAATTAAAGATCTACTCTCTATTTTAGAATTTGGTACGTCACTACATGTTTTTAGTAGTACCAATGTAGAGAGCGATTTTGCTAAGCTTATAACCCAGTCTTTAGTAGAAGAAATTGATACTAATATAACCGTGAATGTACTTTGCCAAATAAGTAACTATTGGTTAGGCAAAGCTTAGCATCAGATTTACACTTTTTATAAACATTACTCTAATACAGCGACAATTTTCCATGAATCAACACTAGTACGTATTCATCTATACTTTTTCCTCTCACATTGGTTCTTACACAAAAGCACATATGTACTGTAAAACTGGTGTACCATCAGTGAGAAAAGTCACGTGATTGGTCTACTGCAGGTGCCAAGCAACTTAGCATCAAGATAGCATCAAGAACTCTGAAAGGCACAAACTTGAAGTTTTGAAGAGCTTTGCGCCCCTTAGCTGAGAAGTTGGTGTTTTTTAAAAAAATTGTTACAGTACACTTATATACCTCAAGCACATGTCATGTACTTAGTCACACAATTGTTATAAATTTCCACAGAATACCATCTGATAGTTCCAAACAAGTTCAGAAGTAATTCTGAAATATTGCTTTATTTTTTTTTCTTCAAATACTGTGTTGACCCAAAGTAGTGTTAAAGTATACTGAGTAAATCTCAAAAAACCCACAAGTCTCTTTAAAACCAAATCCATGCTGCGTTATAAAAAGCAGCAAACAGTTGAAAACAGGTATGAAAACATTTAAAGGGTTTCGTTTCTTGATAAATTACAATTGGCAAAGAAAATCGGTACCAGATAAATATCTCAACAAGCACACAATTTTGCTCCAAGTCCTCAATTCCTGGGACAAGGTGTTCCTCACCAAGCTTGTAATAATAATGAGTTTTGATTAGGTGCTATCCAGATAATTGATTAGACAATATTCAGAATTTTAAGTGAACGGATTTACTATTCAAACCAATGGTTTAGAGGAATCATGCTGTTAAAATGCCCAAACCATAAGTATTAACCCGAATTTTGGACCTCCTGTACAAACATAATTGCCAACACAGGGTCACATATTCAAATTTTGACACTTACCTGCCATTTTGGGTACTCGCAAAACTCGACTGCTTATCACAATCTCCTGTCGAACACTTTTTGTAGGAACTTCTTCTTTCAGACTACCTAACCCAGTGTTTGACGTAGAACTTGAAAAACAGCCAGAAAAAAAGTTTGACATCAGTCAAGTGATCAGCAATTCCACAGAAATGTAGATGTTGCAATATGCAAAATACATCAAATTATATTAGCCAGTATTAGTCATTCACAACTAAGAAAGCAATGAATGAACTCATTTCTCTATGATGTATATATATATTCTCCATCCCACCCCTTCTTTTTTGGAAGACTGCAGAAGGCAGGTTGATGGTCATTGCACACTAACTTACGTATGTATGAAATCCTTGAAATGACCAAGTTGGTTTCATCGAAAAAGTCAGTTTTTTTTTTTTTTTTAAAGTCACTACGGTATTTTTCTACAAGCTCCAACAGAGTTGGACTGGGTGGCTTCGCAGCAGACGATACTTTTCAGCTAAGCTGCAAAAAGTTGTTATAGCTTCAAAATCACTAAGAAAAACATCCTTGTATTTTATACCCTTTCATGTGACGCACTGATGATCTGCACTGAAAAATATGAACCTATCAGTCATCTCACAGCCTTATGCACCTCCCTTGCTTACTTCTCTCATTTCACTCTGGGAGTAAGCCTCATAAACAAGCTAATTCTATTTATGTCCAAGTTTCTATGCTTTTCCCATCCCCCTAATATATTCTATTATCTCACTTTGCAGTCCTCTAACTTCTTCTAGTTTTCCTAATAGTTTTCTGCCTAACCAAAAATACATAGCAAGCAGCAAAGACATGCCTGTCTTGTATGAGTCCTAAAATACAGTCTTTGATGCTTTTTTGAAGAGAACTTATGCTTATAAGAATATAATGCTATTTGGTAAAAGCAGACTCTGTATGATGACAGACTGTCTCCTCTCTCCTAACAGTAGGACCATATCCAATTATATTTACAGCATAAAAAGTGTCTGATATTTATATTTTTATTCTAACGTTAGTAGGACACGAATGCCTGGAGTGAACTACTTTAAAACAAGGAAAGCACCAAAGACCCACAGGGTAAGAAAAGTAAAGAACAGGAAGTGAAAAAAGGCATCCTCTGTGAAGTCACAAGCATCTTTTTCTCCTTCACAAGTAAGGAAATTTCATTCCCTCTTACTTCCTCATAAACAGTGATACAAAGCTACCAAGAATTGACGTTTCTTCCATGGCCTGTGACATACCTACGCTACTTGTTTCTAATAGTCTTAAAACATTCTTTACAAGACCTATTATGTGGCAGCTCCACTCACTGAGCAGCAACATGTGAGTTGTACTATGATTTATTTAAAAAAAAGGTATCTATTTTTGACTTTGAAACCAAAAAAGGACCTCTTTCATCAGTACTGACCTGATTGTTAGCGTATTCGAGTGTAAACTAAGTCAAAACTAATTAAAAACAGAACAACGAACAACCAAAAAGTAGTACAACTCCATTTATCGTCTGCTCAGTTCTAGCTTTTCTACTGCTCCTTACAAATGCCTTTCAGGTCTTTCAGGATCTAAATAGAGAAGTGACAAAATGGGAATTTTTCTAAGAGCACATCACAAAAGAGAAGTCATAATAACTGGGACTGTAAATGAATTATCAGAAAAATAAAGGCACCGGCTACACAAATGTTGTCAAACATTTTCTGTACTTTCTGTTTTGGTAGTCAAATGCCTTCCATCAAAAGCCTAACATTTTCAAGTTACATCTTCAGTTGATAATGGAATTTCTTTTTCAGAATTGTATATCTTCCCTTTCTGAATAGGCAGTAAATATGGAAGACAATGTTCATTTGTACTTGTTCAATTACAATAACAGAGCCCCTAAACCAAAAGAAAGCTTACGACATTCTACTCAGCTTGCCAAGAAGGAAAGAAGCATCTGAATTGTTGAACATACGAGTCAAAACATCTTGTATGTCGGTTCAGGTGACTTGTGTAACAAGTTTTCAGATTTGAAACATAAAACTGAAGTAAGAACATGAGAAATGAATACAAACTGATTTACATGGGATTGGCACAGTTAGTTTAACCTTACCTTAATACCTTTCGCTTTCTCTCAGCAGCAGAAGTCATTGCCATATATGAGGGCTTCTCAAGTACTGAGGTAGGATTTTTGCTTTTCAAGGAAGAAAGACCAAGTCTGAAATCAAATGATTATATTTAGTAAAATCTGCTATGGACCTAAGTCAGATAAAATTGCCTCTTTTTAAAAAAAAAACAACAAACTTTGTCATCGGTAACACTGATTTCAAATAATGGCAGAACTGAATCTGATACATGTTATAGTTCAAGGTTTGACTTTCAAAATAATAGTAGGTGTTACAAGTTCAATTAACATCAATGACAAAAACTACCTCTTTGAAAATAAACAGAATTAAAGTGTTTGGAAAATAGAAATGAGACAAGACGTCGGAAAGGACTGTTACCCAATCAATGGAAAATACCTTTGCAGAATGCTACTGCTGCATGGCTGTAACTGCTTTACAGATGAGTCAACAGAAGCTTCGTTTGTTTCGCCTGTCCTTTCATAGAGAATTACTGTTGAGTCCATGTCAGCTTCATCACACTCTGGGATAACATCACATGTCAAGTCCATAACACTGGCCTTTTTCAGCTGCCTATTGGTATTGCATTCATTTGCTTCCTGAGGGCTTGAAAGGTGTAAACCTTGCTTTACCACAGTCTGTATACTGCAGCTTTGTACTGGTCTTCTGCAAGATTCTGGCGTATAGATGATGGGGCGAACCTCCTTGCTTAGAGAATCCTCCAGATGAGGGAGGCTGTAGCACTTGGATGCAGCAGGACTTGGAGTTGTGACCGGAGAGTCCATTAGCTTCCGCCTAGTTCTCTTCTGTTGCGGTACTTCAAGTTCCACCAGTTGTGTATTTTCCTTCTTTTCTTGTGATGGTGTACCAGAAGTTGTACCTGTGCAACACAGTCAACAGTGGTTAGCACCTTTACCTATGTTTACTACCTAAATCCTGCTTTTTCCCTCCTGTTCGCTTCTGAAATACATTTATTAGATATGAACACGTTATTGAAAATACTGTTTATTAAAGGTTGGACTAACTAGATGATCTTACAGGTCTTTTCCAACCCGAATGATTCTATGATTCTATTCATTTACACATTAATTTGATCATATAACTTCCATTATTTCTTTTGCAGCATTGTCCAGATGGCAGCATTTGTTCTGTGGCACTCAGAATATTATAAATATGCATAGACTGATATAGTTAATCCCAGAGATGATATAAGTCATCACAACTAAGATATGAGATATTACAACAGGGAACGGAAGAGTAAGAGTATTGAAAATGATCACATTATCATGACAACTCTTAAATTAAGATGGTACCATCACAGTAATCTACAGCTGTCTCCTCATCATGTCCATTTTTTTTTTTTCCTAGCAAGTACCACACAGGAGAAAGAGAGACTGTTACAGAAGACTGAATAAGTTCAGAAGAGAAAAATAAAAATCCTTTGACAGTGCAAAGGAGACACTGTCTTACAAAATGGGAAGGCAGCAGTTGCCTGGATCACGTTAATCTTGATACATCAACTATGGAAAAAAAAACTATACGCTTAAAAAAACAACTAAAATATTCTAAAAGTAAGCTACGCAATACAGCAGCAATTGGCCATTGCCACAATTCATCCTGATTTATGTTTTATCTTGATGCATCATTTTTATTTTTAAGTAGGTGGCAATAAAAACCAATCTGCAAAGTAAGAGAGAAAAGGTCCTTTACATTCAGGCTTTCAGATTTCAGGAGAGTAATCTTAAAAATCACAGACCACTGTTCAAATGGGTAGGCTAGTGGTGACTTAAGTCAACCACCAGTAATTTAATGCAAAAAATTAAGGGAGGGAGGGAGATGGAGTCATCACAAACAAATCAAGGGTTGAAGTCTGTCAAAATTCATAGCGCTTCTATATTCAACTTGCTTTGCAAATGAAGAGAATAAGAAAAGGCTAGTATCCATAAACACTTCTATGGACTGGCCCCCTTTCAGCCTATAGCCACAGTATCATAGTTCCCCTTTCTGCATTGCCTACTGCTTACATTCTTAAGAGCAACTGCATTGTAAAAAGAACTCATGCTTTTACTATGCTGAAAGTTACTCAGGAATTAATTATGGTAATTCATATAACAGTGTCAATAAGTAATTATTTCTTCTTCAATTCCATACTCCTTTTGCTCCATAAGGAGAAAGTTAATTTTAACTCCTCCGAATGCTCAACTTTAGTTCTATCATTCACCTAACGTGGTATTTTAGCAGATCCATAAGAATCCTTTAAAGAGGAAAAAAAACCTTGAAAGTATTGTACCACCACCCCCAAGTATTAAAAGTATTAAGTATTAAAAGTATTGCATCCTCCTTGCTCAAGCTTGATTTCTTACAAAAGTAAATGCTCAAGTGATTTTATGCTTTCTCTGACTCGTTACCACTTCTCAGCACTGGTTACTAGTTTATTTTTGACCTCATTGCCTAGTTACAACGTAATTTGCTATAGACAAGAAGACTTAAGAATGACAATTTTCTAACCGGTGTCACATCATATGCTGTAGCAAAAAGAACCAAATAAGAGGCTCACTGAAGAAAAGCATTCAAAGGAAGGAAGACCCCCCCCCCCCCCCCCCCCTACATCTTCTCCTGGCCAAATCACTACACATACCATATGATGGACTCCTTGTGACCAGGCAAAGGAGATGATACCCAATAGAAGATATAAGTTAGAGTTGTGTAGAGTTGTGAGGAGATACAGAAGGATCTGAGGACTACCATGAAACTTAGATCTGTTCTGGGAAGATGGAATGGATAGTATCAAAGTGTGTAAAAGCAGCAAGTAAGTTAGATACTTGCATATAGGGCACAAACGTACTCTATATCGCTTTAGCTTTATTTTGTAGTGCAATCATGGAAAAATAAACATCCCACACTCAAGGGGTCAGTCTCAGATAAAGCATTTATACTACTATAGATCAACAAATACACAACACTATCTTATCCAACAATGAACAATCAACAAAAGCAGGTTAAGTTAAGCTTAACTCCTTATGGGAAAAGATGTATAGACAGTTACGCAAACAGTTACGGTTCTGTTAAATTGCTTTCAGCTTTGCAAAACAAGCAAGGAAAATTCAGGCCTCAGAAGACTTCCTGACAGTGACATGAAACAACCAAACCATGTGTACATATATGCACGTGTACATCCACATACGTTTCGTTTTGTTATATACAAACTACTTAAGGGATTTTTTTGTTAAGACATAAAACACATTTTTTTCATAAATTCTAACTCATCTCAGTCAAATTCACAGTCAACCTTCACCAGATGAAGTGCAGCAAAATGTTGAGACATTAGCTTCTTGTATTATGTGCATTAACCTATTTCGGAATATTCATGAGCAGTAAAAAAAAAAAAGGTCGTAGTGAAGTGCTAGAGTAGAATGCAGTTACATTTCATTCCACAACTACAGAACGTCGTTCTTACATGGACAGAACCTGCACATTCCCCAAATAACCAGCAACCACCTGAAATGCTACGAACTTAGGCTGATAACTCTGTTTTCCCTCCAAGACTCAGCAGGATTTATTGGAAACAAGTAAGAAACTCATTTATGAACTATTTTCAATACATACTCCTCTGTTACACTATCAATAACGCTAAGCTTCATTGTTTTGCTCACTCTTTAATTTTGGTTTTTCTGAGAGAGTGCAATATTCTTCTCCTATGTAAAAGGCAAACATACATTTCTTTAAAAAAATTGTCATCACCAGCAACAATTGAGACCACAGCTTTCTTGTATAACACTTTATATTCTTAAATAAAAGAAAAAGCTTTATCTAATGATTCTAATCTAGTCAATGAAATAACTATCCATTAAACATTTTAAGACACTTTAAAATATTAATTTATTCCGTTTTCCTTCTGCTTATATGCATTTGAAAGTGTGTGTTTCGGGAAAAATTAGAATTCTATTTGTTGTTGCATTATGACAGGGAGCTTCCAGTTTCAGAGTTTGCTTACTGTAAGACACTGAGGTTTTGCTAATGTCCTGAAGTTACTAAGAAGGAAGTCTGATGGAGGAACATTTTGGTGAGAGTGCCAAGTTTTAGAAGCTTCTCCAGGACCAAATACTGGAAGCATTTTAAAATTAACTGTAAATGCAAGCATTTAAACCATGAATGAGATAGGTAAAGAACATAAAAGTATTGCCAACATTAATAATTTGTTGAATTTCATCATAATGAGCTGCATTTCATACTGTAATACACATAGCATTTATAAAGAGACAATTGCAACAGTTCTATGTAGGGCAAACATAAGCTGTTAGTAAAAATCCAGACCTATTTTAAAAATCTTATTTCTGGAATGAAACTCTTAAGAACAAGTTCAAAAAAAAAAAAACAACCTGCTAGCTTTTCCTTCCAGTTAAGTAGTGGAAAGCATATAAAATATTCAAGAAATGTCCCTTCTCAAAGCTTTCTGTGAAAGCATTAGGTTGTTCCTAACACAGTAAACAAGTAAACTAAGACATCACGAGCAACATCATATTTAACTTAGTTCCACTTAAACCCATAAGTGTGTCATTAGTGTTTAAAAAAATACCTCCTCCTTTCCTAGCTCACTGTTTTACAGTACATAGATTCAAGCAATTGGGATCTAAAGTAAATATGATTATAGCAAGAAGAAATAAATAAACGTTAAAACCCACAAAATAAAGAAACGGCAGTGTTTCAGTTTCCGCCTTAATAAGTAAAGGTAATACTGAAGCTAGTGACTAATTTTAGGGGGATACTTAAATACCTGCCATTGAGAAGTTTAAATAAAATGGCATCTGACAACAATAGATGCTACAAACACAACAATCCTATAGATTTTAGATGACTTCAAATAGTCATTTCAACAGACGTTTCACCTTTAAAAAAAATCACTTTCAGCATTTTGTGAGTTTCCACTTTCTAATACCTTCAAAGTTCATTTAATATTATTAAAGAGTGATATTCTGAGGCATATGTTAAGATTTATAGACATAATTCTTATTTTAAGAAAATTTAGTACTGCAAGCGGACAAAAATAACCTGTCTTAAAACTACACTTTTGACCTCCAAAGAAAATCTCCAAACCTACTTCATAATAACACAGGGTGGTTATGTTCATGGTTTGTATTTGCTTCAAATTTTATGGCCAGTTCAATATATTCCATCAGATGATCCTCATGATTCACTGATACTAAGTTCACTCACTTCTTATCCAAAAGCAAATCCCTATGTACTTTGCAGAAAAATCTGCAGTTAACCTCACGAATTAGCGTAAAAGATAAATTTAGAAGTTGTATTTCCTTAGCTAGCACTTTCAGTTACAACTTTAAAAAGTAAGGATAATTCCCAATATATTTTAGAGAACAGATCACATACATATTTAATGATCTTTAATTTCAGGATGATTATTACAATGGATAATTGACAGAGATTTTCTTAGCTATCATTTTTTCTTACCAGATCCACTCAATTCAAAAACTGAAGTCATCCTCTACTGAGCAACAACCACCCAAACAGTATGAAGTTTGTTTTATTACCTGTTCCAAAGGAGTACTCAGAAGATTTATCATAAGAGAAACTGCAATATCAGATATTTACAGCAATGAGAGTTAACAGGAAAAGCAGCATTGGCATAAGCCACAGAGAAGAGTTCGTGACAAGACAACTGATAACGGCTAAGACTTGTCTTCTAGAACTGATGTTAATACATGTATAAGGGGATTATTTCTAGAAACAGCGCTAAATGGTCCATACTTGTTTCAATCAACATTTTTGGGTGACCAGCGATTAATCCCATTACTAATCGCATATTTTTATTCTAACGTCTGACTCATGGAATTCCACATTACAAATGAGGCCTAGTGAATCCTTTTCATTTATTTCATATTCACTGTGAAGGTGAATATGAACCTTCACACCCTGTGAAGGTGAGTTTAACAGCTTTGCAAAAAGCAACTGTCAACTGAAAAAGTTTAAAGTCGAGTCTGCATTCCAGTGGGTCCCAGTGGTCAGTACTATTTTATACAGCATGAGAAAAAACACTCAGTCATACAGTACAGTGTGAAAAAGCAGCTCAACATATGACAAATCTTTCCTATACACAAGAAGCACACATTTCCTATTATTAATCAAGTCATCTGCTACATAGAACTACACCCCAATTTTTCCTGCCATTCAAAATAAATTGACTTTACTTTCGGATGTTTGTCACTACAGAAAGTGATGGATGCCCTCCCCCCCCCTTTCTTCCTGTAAATCAATTCCATTCTCTCAATGCTAATGCACAGTAAGGCTTCCGGAAATGGGATGCCTGAAACAACGCCAAGAACTCTCCCATTCACAGAAATACTCGCAAAGAGCAGTCATATCTTTCCACCTATCAGCCCTTGCTCTCTGAATCCTGTACAGCTCTCAATTGAGCAACACCCCAAAAAACGGGCATAAACCTCGTTTTAAATTAACTTATGTTGTTTTCATAACTTGTGCTTCATTTGATGGTTGAGTTGTTCACAAGGTTGCACTTCTTAGGTGCAAAACACAACATTTCTAACATATAATTAAGGTTATAAAGATAGTATGGGTAAACACTTAAATAGGAACATACATTCACAAAACTGTTCAGAAAAATATCTATTAGAGTACAAAGCGTTGTTTAGATATTACTGAAACTTCACATTAAGGCTTCATAATGAAACTAAGCAAGAGGAGACGTTCTGAAATTGCCAAGTTTTCAGTCATGGTGTAAGAATGAGTTTGTTTTTTTTATTACATAAGAAAAACAAATTAAACTACCAAAGATGCATAACTACAAAACAATGTATAACACAACTATATTCAGTGGGATAAATATTTTTCAGTATTATTAAATTATTAAAATTGAACAAACTGAAATTTAAGATAATTCAAATGTTTCACATGAGATCAAATTTGAGGGTGTTTCATCTTGTTTTATTTCCTAAAATCCTGGGGTGGAGGAAGAAAAAAAACAGATAAGGGTAATCAGATATTTAGGATTAAGGTTGTTTCTTACATGTTTTACAAAACATTCCTTAAAGATATACAGTATGTTGGAATGAAAAGCTCCGTAGACCTGGGCAAAGCTTACAAGCTTTAACTAGTATTCTCCAAAAGATTTTTTTTTTTTTTAAAGCACAAAAATTGACTATCTTGCTAATTTGACCACAGAAACATAATTTTGAATGAATGGTCAGACAGTCTCAATCCTTTTCTCTCCCACTACTACTTTATAGTATTTAATACATTGGAAAGCTTTTCCACGTAAGAAAGTCTTTTAGAAAAACATTCATGCATCACTCAAATTCAGCTTTTCATAGCTTTTCTTCATCTACCAAAATGATTGAACTCCTTTGGACTTCTGGACACAGCGCTTACAAGCAGAAAAGTTATTTATTTAACCTAAAGTATTCTGATTTTTATGCGAAAACACTCAGTAACAGTTAACTTGCATTTGAACAATGTTATGATTTAATCTAAAAATTGCCAGCAAAAAGTTACTGTATCACTAAAAGCATAAGTTCCTGCAATTAGTGCCTCACCTTTCATGACATGCACCATTTAATAGTTTCCTCAAGTGCTGATGTTTGTGCATTTGTATTTTGCAAATCTATTTGAATGGATCTTACATAGATCCTTAGATACTTCAAAAAGTTATATAATGGACTAAGTTTACACTGAAGAATTGATATTGTCCACGTATATCTCATTCTGTAGAATGTACTTATTTCTGTGAGTAGCATCTCATTCATACAGAAAAATCTCTAGATATATTCTAGCAAATAGCCAATGTCTCAACGTAAGTTCAAGAGCAATTCATCACTTTTGTTACCAGCTGACCTAGTACACAGCACTTCCTCTTAAACTCTCTAGACTCATGACTCATAAGAATGAATAATTTCATTGATGCCTAGTAACTTTTCACCCCTTCTCCCCAAAATTGTATGGAAAATAAACTTTTGTCACAGGGTAACACAATTACACAGAACAGAAGACAAAAAAAATGACTGTTCTCAACTTATGTGAAAAGAATAAAATCACAAGAAATAATAGGAAAGTTTTGCTCTTTCCTGCTGCCAACCTGAAGTGCAATGCAATCGCTGTATGTGAAATACGGATTTTTTATATAAGAGAAAAATGACCACTGTGTAGCACTATTTTGTTTGGTCTTGGTGCAAAACATTACTTCCCAACATCTTGAACAAATTATAAAACATAAAATATCAACATGCTAAAGGTGTGAGAGGATCCGTATAAATCTTCCTTTTTATTTGTTCACTAAGATCTTAGGTCAGCTCTTGCTAACATTTGCCAAGCATACTTCTGAGATGACTTGAGGGCGAAGGAATTGGATTCCTGAATAATTTATTTCATCTTTAAAGGAAAAAAATTACTACATCCTTCCTACTTCTGATTAGGATGTTGCCCTTCTACTACTTCACATTTTCCCCATACTAATGTATTATTTTTCTACTTAATGGTGGTTTTTTTCCTAGTTTTGTTACATTGTGCACAAGAGAAATATTTCTTCATAGAATATCAGCTAATAGCTCAAAATATTTTAAAAGTGAATTCAAACAAAATTCAAGAGCTATTTCATTACATATATTTTGTACTCTATTGAAAAAAAATTAAAATCCTTTCTTTCCCGCAGGTAAATGGATTGCTTTTTTCCACCCCCACCTCCCAACACATAGGAATTATTGTGCCAATATCAGTAATATTTTAGGAAAGAATGCATCAAGGTTAAAATGATGATGTAAAAATATTGTTTAAGAAGCATTTCTTTTTTTCTTAGCAGAGCTATTACTGTTTTTATTTAATTGCTATATCCCCTTTATAATTAAATAATTGAATGCCCAATCCCAATTAATCCTTTTTAGAACTTCATTTTTTGAAATTCTTCCAGTATGCAAAGTCAATTGTCAATTCAATCCCACCTCAACTTCAAATACGTTCTCAGTACACTAGTACTTGGCTGGAATGTGTCTTATTCTTTACTATTACTTATGTCTAGATATTTTTGTAGAACAGATACTTGCTGATCAGAAAGTCTTACACTAATTAGCAGCATTGAGGGAAAAAGCTGTTAAAACTTATTTCAAGTTAGCTCAGCACCTTAAGCTGCCAATGAGAAAAGGAGAGCAAGATTGATTGTTCATGGTAATTCAAAAGCTTCAGTGGGAGTTTCAGTAGGGAAAAAATCCTAAGTAGCACCATAATACATTTATACAGCTAGTCAAAAGCAAATGGAAAGAGCACACAAGCAGACGAAGGGAGTAAACAAAATTGAGATGTATCTTTTCATAAGTTACCATAACTTTTCCTGTAAAGCTTACAGAACTTCCATTTGAAGGACAGTTATTTCTATTTTCTCCTGCTTCCAATAAGAGCAGGAAGGGAAGGAAAGTTTCCCATGTCCTTTCCAACAGAATAACAAAAATAAAAATACAACCCAAGATTTCTATGAACATCTTTAGGCAAAGACACCATCTGCGGCTGAGAAGAAAATCAGTCTTAACTGTAAAATACAGCATCCCTTTACTTAGGTAAACATACAGTTCAATAATATTTAGAACTAGGAAACTCTCTACTTGAGATCTACAAGACATCCTTCAATTTAAAATCCACTAATTTTAACACAGTGAAATGCTAATGCCTTAGAAGTTCCTGTAAAATTGATGCAGTGATTTTATCATTTTAGCATTTCCTAGTAAGAACAGATCTGGCCTCTTATAGTACAGCATTTGAAAAAAGGTGGTACAGAAGTAGATCAAGTAAAAACTAACAAATCTTACTAGGGTCAGCAAGCTGCAGACTTGAAATTTATGACAACCGTATCCCACATAGGACAGACAATATACCATCTCTACAGTCAGTAGTTACATATTGTATTATCAAGTTCACCCGATCCGTATTTAGATACCCCTATATTTTGCCACAAATCACACCCCAACCCGCAACAGAAGAGCCACACATTTGTCAGTCTTGGACCTTAGCATATCAAGAATATGCCTACGATGTAAATACCAGCTAAGATCACCGTTTCACGTTTGCCTTGCACACTTACAAGAGAGATATCCAAAAGAAAACTCACTGCATGCGAGTCGAGTTCTTATTTTACAAGTGGTTTAAAGAAATCTGTATTTCTTTCCTTCTGCCGACTTACAGTTCTATAAACCCACTATTAACATCTTAAATGCTCTTTGTTTCTTTTGATGTCCTACAAACCCTGCAAGTTTCAGGCAGATAATCACAATTAAAATTATAGATGAAAATAGTCTCTTGCTCTGTCTATAGAAACATAGATAAATGCACACAAAAGGATGATTCGAAGTAGGGTGTTTTTTTGTAAGCACAACTGCTAGCACTTAAAATTCCAGTGTTCTAGCACCAAAAACAAGATTTTACAGTAGTTCAGTTTTCAGAGGACTTATGACAATGAAAAAAACCAACAAAACACCTCTAAACCCTTCGCTAATAGAATCTGCTTTGCCCTGACAGAATAAACAAACTAGAAAACTAACCTTAAAAATTTTATTTTTTGTTTATAAACAGATACAAGAAAGAAAATCAGTACTCTATTTTAAAGCCTTTCATAAAGCTTTGCAGAATATTTTTCCATTAGTATGATGTCATAGATGCGGTGTGACTCCTAACAAACACAGTACCACAAAAATGCAGATACTACCATTCATCACTACATCATGGTTTTCCAGAAATTTGCCAACAATCTACAATAATACCTTGATGAACCTCTGACTAGCATTGGAAGAGTGGGAAGTACAGCATATAAATAGGAAGTATAGCATGTAAATATGCCAACTCTTTCCTTTCTTTCACATAAAGTGAGGAAACAAACAATACTCCACACCTGAGAAAGACAGCCCACACAACACCATCTGACTTCACATTGTCGACAGTCAAATATGCCAGACCAATTCCGTGGGTATGATCAGTGGTATAAATACTTGGCAAAATCATGTAGACATTTAACGAGAACTCAAGGTAAAAAAAGTTTTGGCAGAGTAATTCCCAACCCCTGAGCAAGATGCGTATAGGAAGAACGCTAAAGGAAGCAGGAAGCTAGTTGCACAGTGCTCCGGGGTCACTGCTCTTCCATTACAACCAGCTTTTGAGGAACTGAATTATTATTAGTATGCTTTTCATTTGTTACCTATGGTAGTCTTTCATTGTTATGGATTATTACCAGTAATCAGAAAGCACCAGCATGTTGAGTGCTAGTAGGAAAATCTAAACAAGACAGCTACATAGAGTTATAGAAAAGTCATGGGGCCATCGTGATACAGCAAACAGCGTCAACTCCATGATCAAAACACTCAGTCCTTTATTTCTTTGAAAAATAAACTTAACAAAATACTGTACTAAGTTGATTCTAGGTCAACTCATAGCTTTCAGGAAAGCTCACTGCCCTCAAAGCTATTACTTTGAACTGAGAAACTGTGGTAGGTGCTCAACTTTTCGAATCACTTTGACAGAACTGTAATGCTATTGACACTATGATTCCTTTTCCATCTGAGTCAAGTGAAAGATTCAAAAATAATTAACAACACTTAGAGGATCTAGGAACATTGATGTACGCGGCAGGTTACAAAAAGAGAATAAAGGAGTTTTCTGTTAGAGCCTAGGTATTGAAAAATATCCAGCCTTTGAAAAAGTAAACTTGTTCCCCACACCCAATGAAGAATGGTATATATTTTATATAAAAGCGTGCCTGAATTTCAATTTTACATTTGTCTTGAATATTTGCAAAAATTTGCATCCACCATGTCTAAGAATGGCATGCAGCTTTTTCAGAAGATACTTAAAAATATTTCCAAAAGAGAACAAATTATATACTTACAGCATGGGGTGTTTGGTTTGTTCACAAGTTGTGGGAATGCAAAAATAGTTGACACTTCTAGCTCATGGTTTTGATTGGGTTCCTCTTCTTCAGTCTGGTCAGCCCAAACTACTGATTTTTGCCTTTGAATCAGTTGCTCAACCTCCTCATATTCTGTCTCAATTAAAACATTTGACAACCCAGCTTCTTTCAAAATCAGATAGTGCTTACGAAGAACTGGAAGCAAAGTATTTAGTACTCTATAAAATAACAAGAGGCAAGACAAATGTGAATAAATCCAACTCATCTGATCTTTACTAGCACTGCTGCCACACTATTAGTAATTTAGTAATACAAATGTTTTTACTGTGCTCCCCTGCCCCCAGGTTCTGCTGTGTAGTTTACTTTTGGGGCATACTGTAACACTAAGAGGAGATACTCCTGACTAGGTAGACCAATTTCTCTTCAGCAAAATCCTGTATTTCACTCTAAGCATTTACTAAGTATAGTTTTCCATCAGTGTCCAAGATCTTCAGTTTCTTCTTCATAGTGTTTAAGATACCTCAAACAATACATACAAAAACACAGTCCGTACATCTTCATGGAGTTCTAGTTCTGACTTCATAAATTCAGTATCAGATAAATGAAGAATATCAACTGAATAACACAGTTTAAACCAAGCATATCTTAACTGAGTGTGCAAAAAACCTTATTGCAAGTCCAGTCAAAATAAATTTAGACACTTGGATCTTTATTTAAAGAACACAATACATTAAGATCCATGCACAACTGCAGACCAAATTAAACTGGCAAAAGTTTAGGAATTCCAGTCTGAGCACGGGAATTTGTTAACTGCGGACTCTGTTACAAGACTAAACTGTAGGTTCAAACTATAGCCAAGGGGATGTCTATGTACAAAAAAACAAAGAAGAAACTTAGTAATTACAAAAAACATGGGGTTTTCAAAGTTTGTTTTCAATTTTGCAGGTTTGTGTATTTGTTTTTGTAATGTTTATGGTAACAGCCTTTTGTCCCAGCTATGACTAAAAGCTGGTTGTTTCATTTTGTAATGATTGTTATAAATTTAATATATGTATTTACTCAACATATGTGATTATTTCCCGTTCCTTATCTTGCACCCTGGAAGGCAGGCTCAGATAGTTTGAAGAGAGTGATAGAAACAGAGCTGATGTTTACCAGCCAATTTGTTTTTTTCAGTCTTACTACCTATATACCAGTTTAATAGTAAACATTTCAATACAAGTAAAAGTAATTAATGTCTATAACGCAGAGAATTAAAATGAATAAAAACACAAAAAATGAATATTGTTCAACACAGAAGTGGAAAAAATAAGACACCCTGGCCTATTAACAATTTGTAAACGCTACGCAGAGAAAGAAATGAAGTAGAAATACTAAGTGAAGGAGAAGAGCTATAGTTTCTGTTAAACAAGAGTGGACAGAGCCCAAGATTTATCAAATCATTGTTTTCTGTATCTTTCTATAAAAAGAATATTATGCTAACCCAGAGAGAGAAGTTTGAGAAAAATTCTGCTTTTACCTAAAACTAAATTCTTGAGATAAGTATTCAGAGGTTACAAATGTCAAACTACAAGTTTTACCAGGACTGCTGTGAAATCATACTTACTTTTCTGTCTGCTTATAATGCTGATCTTGAAGGGACACTAGTGATATCATGTGCTCAATTTGTGCTTTCAAGTCCTTAGCTTCTAGGTTTAAATGGCAACACTGAAGATCTTTACGTAGTTCCTTAGGAAGTTAGCAAGAAATAAACAACAAACAACTAGATATCAAATTGAAAGTGAGAATCTCAAATTTTACCTACAAATAATCATATTGAAGTTCCTATATTGAAAAGTAAAGATAGATCAATATTATTATTTATTTTTATGGTATCAAGTACAAATTGTTTGATTTTTATTTACATACATCAGTATTGCTTTAAAGGTTTCCTTTGACAAATCAATGGGCATACTGTAATTACCTTTAAGAATCCAACAGGCGTATATGTTTATTTATGTGTGCGTTGACAAAGACAGGCTTGCCTCTTTTCCCGTGTACTTGCTGCATATCTGTATTTCAGTGATGTTGTCTGGAACAAGGCTTTACTGTATTCAGTTACCTTTCTGAGATGCCAGTATCTTGTTTGAAATACCTTACAAGTTCACTTCTTTTAAGGTACCAACATATTTTAGTGTTTCCAAATTAATTACAAGCATTAATGTATATATATATATATGCGCTCCATTATATGACTCAAAGTGTTCATTGCACACCACCATTTGAGCCAATGTACTTGACAATTGAAACCAAAATGTAGGGAGGAACAACCCCCTGCCTTTCTTTGCCTCTTTTTCTTCCTGCGCATACTTACAACCCTTCCCTTCTACCAGCTCTGGTGCTCATGTGAGGCTGCACCAAACTGACTCTCTGCTTACTAAAACCTGTCAGAACGTTACAGCTTCACACTTTTCTCCCTTCCCACCTAGCACCCTAAAAAAAAAAAACCACAACCTTTTCTGGCCAGGCTAAAAATTAGGTTGTCACATGCTTAGACAGCATCAGGAACTAAGAATAGAACTGCAGGCCCAGAAGCAGAATCAACTTTGTAGCAGCTGTCTGAAACACTCTGCCATACCATACCTATTTACCTTTAACATGCATTTTTGTAGGTAATCGTACACTTTGATGAACAAGGAATGTTTGTATGAACAAAGTACTTTTAGTGCAGAAGAACCAAACCAGTTAACACTACAACTTGAAACCACCGTGTAAGAATTAGTTAAAGTCACAGAATTACAGCATCATCTAGGTTGGAAGAGACCTCCAAGACCACCTAGTTCAACCTCTGACCTAACGCTAACAAGTCCTCCACTAAACCCTATATCTAAACGTCTTTTAAAGACCTCCAGGGATGGGGACTCAACCACTTCCCTGGGCAGGCCATTCCAATGCCTCACAACCCTTTCAGTAAAGAAGTTCTTCCTAATATCCAACCTAAACCTCCCCGGTGCAACTTTAGCCCATTCCCCCTCGTCCTGTCACCAGGCACGTGGGAGAACAGACCAACCCCCACCTCGCTACAGCCTCCTTTAAGGTACCTGTAGAGTGCAATAAGGTCACCCCTAAGCCTCCTCTTCTCGAGGCTAAACAACCCCAGCTCCCTCAGCCGCTCCTCATAAGACTTGTTCTCCAGACCCCTCACCAGCTTCGTTGCCCTTCTCTGGACTCGCTCGAGCACCTCAATGTGCACCTCTTGTAGTGAGGGGCCCAAAACTGAACACAGTACTCGAGGTGCGGCCTCACCAGACCCGAGTACAGGGTGACAATCACCTCCCTAGACCTGCTGGCCACACTGCTTCTTATGCAAGCCAGGATGCTGTTGGCCTTCCTGGCCACCTGAGCACACTGCTAGCTCATATTCAGCTGCCTATCAACCAGTACTCCCAGGTCCTTCTCGGCCAGGCAGCTTTCCAACCACTCATCTCCCGGCCTGTAGCGCTGCTTGGGGTTGTTGCGCCCCAGATGCAGGACCTGGCACTTGGCCTTGTTGAACCTCATACAGTTGGCCTCAGCCCATCGGTCCAGCCCGTCCAGATCCTCCTGCAGAGCCTTCCTGCCCTCGAGCAGATCGACACACGCACCTAACTTGGTGTCGTCTGCAAACTTACTGAGGGTGCACTTGATGCCCTCATCCAGATCATCGATAAAGATATTGAAGAGAACTGGCCCCAGTACTGAGCCCTGGGGGACTCCACTAGTGACCGGCCTCCAACTGGATTTAACTCCATTCACCAGGACTCTTTGGGCCCGGCTATCCAGCCAGTTTTTAACCCAATGAAGCGTACGCCAGTCCAAGCCATGAGCAGCCAGTTTCTTGAGGAGAATACTGGGAAATGGTGTCAAAAGCCTTACCGAAATCAAGGCAGACCACATCCACAGCCTTTCCCTCATCCACTAAGCGTGTCACTTTGTCATGGAAAAAGATCAGGTTCGTCAAGCAAGACCTGCCTTTCATAAACCCATGCTGACTGGGCCTGATTGCCTGCTTGCCCTGCAAGTGCCGTGTGATGACATTCAAGATAATCTGCTCCATGAGCTTCCTTGGCACTGAAGTCAAAGTCATAAATGTGATGGAGAGAGAAGAAAAAAAGCTCAAAAGATTCTTAGCTCAAGTCAGATGTTCACTACAACGTATGTGATCTGCTCTTAAAGTGAAGGCATTTTACCTTTGGAATGCTCCCATCTTGACCCAGGAAGCGCATTTCGTTTTCAACTCGATGCAGCCAATTGGAATTTTCCTCAAAGCGTTCAATCTCTTCCTGTTTCTTCTTCTGCATGTGTGCGCAGTAGGTTCTAAGCCTTGCAAGCCTATGATCCCGCTTACAAGTGGCCTAAAAATGAATAAAAACGATGTTTATGGTAGCAGATTTCAAATGGTCTTCTGTAACGTCTCTATACATAAAAAACATTTCCATACATTCATACTTAACGGTCCATAAACATGTTACATATTTGGCCTGTTTAGTACAAGTGAAGTAGCACATTCTCCTTATGGGCTTTAATTAATTACGTTTAAAAGTTTCCACACTTTTTTCCTCCCTGAAAACCCTGAGAATATAGAGAGTACAGTTATTTGATTATTCCTTTCAAGAGTAATAATACATGGTTTTTCATCAATATCTGTTCTAGGCCATATTTATCTCAAACCGGAGGGACTGAGAAAACTGCACATGCACATAAACACCATTCTAGATACAAGATAATCTAATAATTTTTAGTAACTCAAGCATCAATATGATGAAGGAGTTTTATCTGCTTTGTTTTCCTAATGCAATATGATCTAAAAGAAGCCCACCAAAAGATAAAATATTTGGCAAATGGAAAACCCTCTATCTTTGAGCATCTGAATTGTTCTGATGTTTCTCTGAAACCTGCCAACAGAAAGGTACAGGAACAGGAAAAGCAGTCTGGGTATGAATTAAGTCCTAAATACGACAGAGGAGAATCATTCTAATTTCTGAGGACAGCTTTAATTTCTGGTATACTTTCTAAATTAGGTCACTTTAACTCAGCTAGTCATAGAGAACAACCACCTCAGGTAGCGTTCAGAGTCCAAATGTAACTAAACTTCAGTTAAAAATGCATTTAAAGTAAATTTGCTACACTGAATGAAAATGAATATACAAAAGCCAATTAGTTTTTTTTAAGAAACTATATAAGTTATGTATCTGCAACCATACATTTCCAAAATTAAGTCTGTAAGCGCTAACTTCATTGACCAGAATTAATCTACTTATTTACAATAGCAGGTCAAACTGGTTCCATCGTAGGTGTCAGAAAAAAAGTATGAACATAACTTCCTAGTGTTGCACAAAACACCAATTAATCTGATGTCCTTCTGAACATACTGTAGAAAACAGCAAAAATCCATGGGGAGATGAACAACGCATTTCCTAAGCTAACTTTTTGAAATGCTTACTTCAACAGCCGGTGTGCCGACAACAGAACCAGCATGGCAAAGATACCTGAACTATGTGTGAACACCAGGACCAAGACTAGACTCTGGCCAGAATTTCATTTAGAAGATAAGACAGTCTAAAGAAAAACAAAGACAACAGAGGACCCAAACAAGATGGAGTCGCTTAGTAAGGGGTCAGCTCCTTTAGGGAAGGTACCAGGAAGAAGAGTTAAGTGCCAGACTAAAGTTGTCAATGACCACTGGACAGTTCCCTCTGTTCAGCAAGGCCAGCAGAAAGCTTTCAGGACCAGTCAAACAGAGAAATCCAAATGCATTGTTTTGCATACTTGTCTTCAGTTTTTACATGGTGCAGGAGAGGTATTATGACTGAAGGTGGTATTGACAATATCCCACCATTTGATGAACCCTTCCAATAGGTTCCCATCAATAAAGGACATGTTATATTACTCTGCTGAAATAGAAAAAAATGGTTAAGCATATTAGCTGTATCTGAGCCAGAGCACAGCCTCTAAAACACATTCTCCTGGCCCAGACACTTGGCTCTTACTCAGTTTTACAATTGCCTAAGTCACATGAGAGAAGAGATTTTCTCTCCCAGACTGAAGAATTGGGACATATTCAACAAGTAGTTTTAGGTTCAGCATGCACAACTGCAGCGAGCAGAAAAATGGAAATCAGGACAGACTGACTGCTTTCCAGGAATACGTTCCTGTTCATAACAGTTAAAATCACGATAGTGTCAGAAGTGATTTTAAATCTATTCTTTTTTAAAGCCTCTCACAGTAGCAGTTTTTGCCATGCCTTTATAAAGAAAGACTAGAAAAAAAACAGATTGCAAGACCAATGCAGAAAGTATCAAGATAAACTAAGTCAAAAATGAGTAAAAAGCTGCTTAAACTCAGTCAAGTAGTTAAAACACAGAGGCACAGCTTTATATGTTTACATACTAAGACGGACTGCATATTCTACTACTGGTACAAAGGTTTTCTGGACAACACTACCATACACCTAGCAGGGAACAGAAAGACAACAGACACAGGAAAAGGCAACAGAGTGGAGGAACAGGAATTAGACAGGAGTACATAAGCAGTGTTTTATGTATGTAAACAGTGTTTTGAATACTCAGTGCCCAAGTTCCGAAAAAGCTGAAACTAGGTGCAGTTATGTGGGAAATGGAACAGTCATCCATTACTGGTGCAGGATTGAACTTCACAAGGTAAGTTGTAACCAACTTTTTGTATCAAAAAGCATTTGGAAGAACAGAGACGAAGGTAACCTGAACTTATACGTTATTTTTTCCTTCTTTCTAAAATTATCATTTAAAATATTCAAATTGATGTTTTCAAGTGTAAGAAAGAAAACCTTTGTGTTGATTTGCCTGTCATTATTACATCTAGTTACTGAGCACAAACCATTCAGTGTAAACTTCAGAATGCTTTAGAAGTAAGACTTGTCCTTTACAAATTAGTATTTGAGAAATACCCCTGTAGCCTCAGTGTATTTTAGAAAGAAAGCCCAGAGGCATTTAGGAAAACAGCAAATGTGTAAAAATGCATGGAAGAACAGAAGCATTATAGTGCACAAGGGAAACATGAGCAGTCACTCTGATAATCAAATGACTGGATTCCAAATTAAAATCCAATTTGTTCCAACCAAAGTAGTCTCAAAAGGACACCAAGTTTTACCATTACAGCGACTTACTCTTGTTAATAATTTATGCATTGTACAGTGACACTTGACTCTTCGTAAATCACATCTATAAGCTAACCCATGGCAAAACCAACAACATTTCAGTGTAGCACGCTAGCATTCAGCACTAGTTTAATCAGCTCATAAGAAACATTTGAATTTAAGTGTGAAGGCATAACCCTCCTAACGAATATATAACTGTGTTGCATTGTAAGCAGCACTTAATGCAGCACAGACAAACATTTTATGCCACAGAAACTCTGAAAGTAGAGTTCTAGAACACATTAGTCACTTGAAATATCTTCATTAATGACAAGCAAAAAATGTGACATATTTTCACTTTGACATTTTATCTAAGGACCAAATTCCATGTGAATCATCAAGAAAAAAACAGTCATATGGCAAACCATCATTTTCAGCCAAATGCAGACTGTTACTATGACTAAGCAAAATCAGCCCCACCCTCAAATCCATACCTACATAAAACATACGTTCCACATTGTAGCAGAAAAATTAAGAAACTGTATATACCTTCATCTTCGAGAAATACATGAGCATTCAATGCTTTACAACAGCAATAGTTAATACTTAGTTCCAAATTCTTTTCAAGGCAATGAAACGTGATTTTGGTTCACATGCCCTCAAGCAGACAGCCAAAAATCTTCATGGTGACTACTGAGAACATCAACAATAAGGACCTGCCTTGTTTAGCACGTGTTTTATGTTTTTCCTTATGGAAAGGATCAGTCACGACAAAATCGATTTCTTAGCTTGATAACAGCTTCTGCAGCTATACCATCCACACATTAACACACTGGTTTTCGACACAAGCACGATGAGTCTCCCAAATCAGGTACCAAGTAGCTATGACAAATCTAAATAAGGCTAAGATGAAAAGAGTTTTCACAATTAACAATGAAAAGCACATCAACATTTTTTGTGTGGTATGGAGGGGATAGAAGTATACCTGAAACAAATACACTTTCTGTATTAATGTTCAAAATGTTTTCCAAGTGATTACCCATGTGTCCCATTTCAATAGTATAGAGAAGCACTAAGTTATATAAATACTTCAGCAAAATTCATATATTAGTATAGCAAAACCAAAGATGCAAACAACTCACCTTTTCTACTCTTTCTTCAGAGCACATTAGTTGGATTTGTTCATGACATTGTTTCTGGTAATGTATTTTCAGTGTGTTTACTTTCAGTTGCATTTCCAGCTTTAGGTATTCTTTTCTGATCTCTTCACGGTTTGCAAACACATTTTTAAGGATTTCTTGGTATCTGTTAGAAGCAAAATATCACAATGAAGAATATCCAATTAGCTGCTTAGACTTTTTTTTAAAGACCATCCTCTACATTGGATGTAAAGTTGCAAGTCCTAGCTAATAAAATATAAAGAAAATAAAGACGACAAATCAAAGTTTGTTATAGCACTAAAGAGTTTCAGTGCTTCAGTAAGTGTTTCATATACTCAAGCTAGAAACGTGCTGTGAAACGTATAAGGGGGTCACTGAAAATAAACCTTATATTTATGAAGACAACACTGGGATTCAAAACAAAGACTTCTCCAACCTCTTCACAGAAGTATTAGCTCTACCTCCAAAGGATACAAAAAAAGCTGCATTCTCTACTTTGTATAGTGATTTATTAAACAGATTAGACTACAGTTGCCATAGACACCTAAGATCTCCTTCAAAAAAACCCACCCTACTCAAAAAAAACCACACAGGATCTTCTTTTGCTCAGTTTTTCCTCGAGTTCCATTGTACAATTTTAGTCACAAAAGGACAACAAAATTCAGAACACACATCATATTTTAACATTCACTAGGCTAATAGGGGAAAAAGTGATAGATGGTAGTTAGATATTCCAAGGAGACTGATGTTTAAGAACATCATTACCATATTGTAACGTTAGTTTCAGCAGTGGTACTTTTTTGCTTTACTCCTGAACACTGAAAGTGCAGTCCAGAATAGTCCAAAAAGATACCGTATGCCTCAGAAATGACACCATAAGAATTCTTACATAAGAAGGCACCACTTTACATATGCTCTCAAGATGTGCAAACTTTGAGATTGTTATGCAGTGTTTAGTATGAAATACCATAAAATACCATACAAATACCATAAAACAGCACAGACTCAAGTAGAAAGCAAGTTGAAGATACATTCTTGCCATATACTTAGCTTCTTGCCAATGTGTTTCTGAAGTAGCAATTTATTTCATAATAAAATGTCTGAATAACCCCAGGTGTTTTATTCTGGTATTTTATTGCTTGCATTTTAAAAAAAATCATTATTCTTTATCGTTTCAGAAAACTAATAGCTTTGCTCCAAAGTGTCCAGAGAATGCTATTGTACTGGCATACGAAAAGATCTGTACCAACACACACTTTAAAATTCACTGCATGTATGTGTATTTCTTTAAGGACTATAATATTCTTGGTGCAGAGAATTACAGAGTTCTTACCCTACAATTTTACTATCTATACAAGCATTCACCGTGAGTGAATCCTTGCACAAGTGGCTGGAGAATTTTTTCCCTCTATAGTATCCATAGAAACATGGTTGCTCCCATCTGCTTGGGAAACACAGTAATTGAGAAGTGATGGTAAATCCTCTATTTCCATCACAGTAAAACCCTAGGCATAATTTAAGAGAGGCTGCAGAATAGGCTCTCAATCCATACTCTGTCATTGTTAAGAACTGTTACCAGTAAATAAACTCCTTGTGTCCCAGATAGAGTTTCAAGTACAGAAGCCTTTGCAAAACTCCTGCCTTGAGCTGGATTCACTTTCTCAATAATCATAATTTTCATGGAGTCATCTTTCCCATTCTTCACCTAAAAGTGACAGAATGATCCTGTAAGAACATCCAGGGTATGAGTGCATCTCTCGACTACCTAGTTTCAGAGAGATGACGGGCCTGTAGGTGGCAGCTCCAAAGCCAGTGTGCATTGCCTACCTCAGCAGGCTCAAGACTTGAAGGTCTGGCAGACAACAAATCTCCAAGCTTTACTCAGGGGGAGCAGGAAAGACATCTGGGTTTGGAGAAGCAACTAATCAGTGAACCTTGTCCAGATCACACTGGAAGCAGAAGTCATAGAAAGACGTACCGAAACACTAAGCTGCAGTAAGTCTTTCTACTCTGTGCCAAACAGAAGGGAGAAAGTAGCAGAATACTGTCAGAACCTGTAAGTCAATGTGGGGAAATCAATTGATCATTCACACTCTGAGTAGGATCAACGTGAAAAGACCCTTATGAGGAAAAAAGTATACAATCCACTTTATTGCAATTTCTTGCATGTGTCTCTATGATTTTTGTAATTTTTGGAATATCCACTTACCAACATATCTTGGCATGGAATATATCCAGAACATTCAAGAAACATTACAGAGACCTTACCCGTAACTATTTCTCATCTCACATAAGATGAAATAAAGGACAAATCACCAGAAATTAAATTAACGTTAAAGACTTACACTATACAAAAATATGCAGAAAACCTGTCAGAAACATCAACCTGACTTTGAAACTTAGTTCTTTTGAGAATGCAGTTTACATAATCTGAAAGAGCCATTTGACACCTTGGAGTGAGTGTAGTACTAACCTCAGTTAGAAAGCCTTTTGCCCAGAAGGGAACTGCTGGGAAACCAAGTCTCCTGACACACGGAAGAAAACTGACTTCAGTCTCTTCCTGCCCTGCCCCAAATTGATATGATGTCAATACTTGACAAAACACTACCTTAATTATTTTAGAATTTTGGTTGGCTTAACAATAAAATCCTCTTCATACAGTTTTACTGCTTACTATGCTTTAATAAATTTTTTCAAGTACTCTGAATTTAAGGATATGCAAATCTCCCACAGATACAGACAAGATTCACCCTTAATATTTTTGCTACCAAAACTTTCCAAAACACTTAATTTTCTCTAGTAGGACACAATCATGTGCATGCGTAAACATATGTGCACACACACACAACTCAGTTTTAATTAGTTCTCTTTTAGAAAGATAGTACTTCCAGATGACGGTCCTCCCAAAAATGCAAGAAAAACAACAGAAATTAGATCTGAGCTCAAGAAAACTTAAAATCATTTCATAGTAATATTGATAAGTATTGACTTGAAATAGGGTAAGACTTAAAACAAACATTTATTCTACAAATAGTTTTATAAATCATGCCAACTCCAGTTTTAAAGTGATCTTAATGTGATCAGTTTACCTTTTTATTTCCTCTTGCTGATGGTTTGAAAGTACTGCACCATCGTAATTTTCAAGAACACTTGCTTTCTTTTCTTCATATGCTCTCAGTTTCTCTTTCAACATTATGATCTTAAACAAAAAGGTACCTTTTAGTTAGAATTTTTCTGATTTTTTTTAAACCATCTTTCTACACATTTGTCTTGAAATACTTTATAAATAACATTAAGTTTTATTCTTTTTGAAAAACAGAACATTCTTTACTTCAAAAGCCTAAACAGGAACATTAGGACAATACTTACCTTATATGTTTAAAACCATGACAATTTTTTTTTTTTTATTTTTAACTCCAACTCATAATAATTAGTATTTCAATCTTTTAACGATAAATTTTAACATACCTCTTTCTTCTGTTCATTGCAAATTTTAACATATTGGCTTATGTGGCTGTCAAAACTAACAATGTTGCTCTTCAACTGTTAAAGAAAAGAAAAAATTAGAATTGATGAAGGTGCCTTCATGCTTCCCTGTAAAATAAATACACTATGTTTAAATAGTGCATAATTATATTTGTACTATACTATGAGAAAAGGGATGAAAACATTCCTGACTTGCTCAAGAGAACTATGAGCCTCTTAGCTTTTGCAGTAATTGGCTGCATACCCGTGGCAGCAATTTTCCTCAGAACAGCAGTAATAATTACATTTACAGATGTAAGTGCATTTTGCATTTATTTAGACTAGTTTTACTATTTGATAAATGCCTTGTGGATTTCATTATACAAGTTATCTTTACATTATGGAGAATATAAACAAAATGGAACAAAATGGAGAAGAGATGAAATAAATGGAAACTGCAATCAAGACTATATTATGTAAAGAAAATTCAGGTGTTACAATACAAGGAATTATGAAAAAAGTCAAAATAGTCTGAGTACTACAGACCAGAAGACAGGATGCTGCAGCAGTTTTTCATTCATCAATACTATCTCATTGAGCTTCTTAGCTCCAGCTGAATTCTAGTTGTGTTAAAACTGGACTGGCTCTTGTACAACTGCTAGCACATCTTGCATGTGCTTTACAGTTCTCCAAGAACATAATAGTAAGATACTGAAATTGGCTGTGAACTTTACCATATGAATACTATTTTTAGTTTTGAGGCTCACAAGACAAGATCTCGCAAACTAGCAGCTGCCTCAGTAACAAACACCCAGATAATGAAGAGTAGACTGCAGCAATGAGCTAACAACAAAATTGAGACAGAAATGAATTAAAATCACTTTTTGAAAGAAATAACTCTCCCTCCCTCAAGAATATGTAATACTTTGAAATTAGATCAATAAATATCAATATACTCACGGAAGACTTAATATCTTTTGCTCGGTTTGCATACTTAAGAGTATTGTAAGTATCATCATAGAACATAGAAGATGGACTAACAGCAGCTATCATTATTGTTCGGCAATTTCCTCCAAGGGAATCTTTCAATAAACGTGTAAGCTTGCTGTTTCGATAAGGAATATGCTGTTTTTTGCTCTAGAAAGAAATGATTTTTTATGGATTAAAGTAATTGTATTTTACACATCAATCTGTTCAAATGTTTGTTTACAATTTCATCAACACCATTAAATACGACAAACAGCCTTGCAACTTTTCTTTTACGTAAGTCATCTTCCTCAAAATTACCTTTAAAGTGGATTGTTTGAGCGTTATTTTGAGCGTTATCTCCTGTTTAATACCTTTAGAACACAAGTATTAGCCAGATTACTTTCTGATATCTGGATACATAACAACAGTTTCTGTGATGTGAGAAATCAACAGAAGAGGTGGGCTACGCTAAAAGGCTATGCTAAACTATTTTCAGTTCACGTAATTTCATTTCACAACGATTGAGGTTGGAAGGACCTTTCAAGATCCCACTGCTCAAAGTAGGATCAGCTAGAGCAAGCTACCAAGGTCTATGCCCAGTTAGGTTTTGATTCTCTATCCTTGTAGATAATCTACAACCTCTCCAGGCAACCCAAAGTTTGCCTTATAAAGCTTTTTTTTGAAATCACATTTACAGAATAACCATCTCACAGTGCAAAGGCTGGTAAGGACCAGCCACCTACACCGACTAAGTCAACATGTCATCTTTATGCCAGTGGTACAGGCTCTAAATTCAGCCTCCCACTCCAGCAGGGTAGTGAGGAGAATCTTTAGCTTTTCCTGGCAGCAATAAGGGAAATAAAAGCTTTAATCATTTTCCCTGGCATATTTGAAAGTAGAAATTGCTAGCTGACCAAGGCGTGTAAGCTGTAAACACTGAACTTGAGTTTGGTAAAAGTTCAGGATGTTTCGTCATCCTCCCACACAAATATTCCCACTCTTTCCCTTGAGCTGGCGAGCCAGATCAGGAGTCTAATTCACTACCACGAACAAAGCAGGTAGAAGAACACAAAATAAAAATCAAATCTACAGTGAGTACCTCCTCTACCCCTTCAAAATAAACACCAACAAACGGAACCAAAAACAAAGACGTCATTTCCTAATTTAATTGCATGGCTTCACGACTGCTAATGCCAGCAAGGAAGTGCTAAGAACTATCTGAAGGCAGGAAGACCTGATAGGACTACCCCTTTGACTGGACTGTACTGTTGAGGAGGTTTTGAAAGTGAGTTGATTTAACAGCTCACTATCACCTAAAGGGACATCCTACTCTGCTCTTCATACCTCTGCTAACAGTTCTCACATTTAACTAATCCAGCAGACAACAGAACAAGGAAGTTCTCTTGAAACCCCTCTATTAACTTACAGCTTGGCCTACAGTATGACCCATACCTTTGGAAACCATTCCACAATAGCAAAGAAAGCTTTCCTGTACATACGACAAAATTTTGATAAAGGAACGCATTTTAGGGAAGAAATGAAGGCAGTTTATCTGGAAGATTCCTGTCCAGTTGGCTAGACAGCACATTTGTTCCCTAGCCCCAACAGTAATACACACCCTCCAATTCTTGTTTTCTTGGCCTGAATGACAAAAAAGGAAAGCAACCTGAACCAGTTAAATAACTTATTTAAGCATCCATCTTAACCAATTTCATTTTAATTCCGCTAAGATACCCTTAAGATACCCTTATCACTACGTTTAAATATTTTATTGAATGCCTATAATTTTTTGTACTGAACATTTATTTGTACTGAACAGGTAACGTTCTGTATATTTTTTGTTTGCATGTTGCTTTTCTTCAGCTTAAAATAATGACTTGTACTTCCCAGATCCTGCCCAAAAGGATATTACAATAAGGACACTTAAAAAGTTGCTTTTTGAAAACAGAAAATTCTTTAGGAAGACAAAAGGAAATATAAAGACTCAGCGTGGACTCCTTGCAGGTCAGTTCACAACCAGAAGCAACTAAAAAGGAAAATGAAGATGAAAAGAACATAGCATATTCTACAGAACAAGTAAAGAAAACTCAAGGCTCTCCCTAATAACAGAGGAAAGAGTACACAAGGTACAAAAATGTACAGAAGTATACAAGGATGAGAACACTGGAAAGAAAGGCATACTTTAACTGACAGGTAAGAACATTAGCGGCAGTATTAAAATATACTGTAGGGAACCAATCCTAAGACAAATAGGAGAAACTGCTTAAGTAATCCAAGTATACAGAATGACAAAAGTGAGTAACTACTGGAACAACAGGAAAGCAAGTATGTCCATGAAGCCTCTTCCTGGCATTTGTGCATCTCAATAGAAATATTTGACAACTACCTCTCAACATTTCAGTTTTTCATTTCTCATGCTGTTGACAGTACAATTCACATTAAGTCAGAGAAAGCCTTTAATTATAAATAGAGGTGAGGAAAAAGAAGGAAGTTTTCACAAAAGGATACTTTATCCCTAGGATACTTTTGATTATTTTATGTTAAAAGTTGGAAGTTAATAGGTTGACACCCATACACAAAATATACCTCCCTTCTGCCAAGTTTACAAAGTCAATCCTCAAATGAATTAGCAGTATGTTAAAAAATTGCCTAGGAATCTATCCATTAATTCATATTATCATGTAAATTGTGTTTTACATAACAGAAAGAATTAAGAGGTAAGAGAAGTTAAACAAGAAACCAAAGAGATCTTTTGTTCAAATTGCCAGTAAGCGAGCAAAAACACTGCATGAAACAAACTTTTGGTGATCACAACATAACACTAAGTTTCACCAACACAGCAGATTGCCCTAAAACTAAGCACATAAGCCTCTGGAAAATCTGTGTTTTCCAGGATTTACTTATGCAAGCTTCTCTACACATACTAGATTTTGGAAAATGTGGGTAAGGAAAGCAGGTGAGTTCAACTATCTTAAGAAAACTATTTTTGAGAACCCTTTCCCATCAGGGCTTTCTTTCATTCAGCTATCCAAAAGATGATGTTGAAAATCCACAAGGAAACCTTAAAGGAAAATGATGAAGTGAGAACTGTCAACCAAGTAATCCCTAATATTCAAGGAGAGCTTCCCTGGATTTCAGTCTTTAGAAGGGTTCTATTTCATAAATGAGCAATGCATAATCTGGAGTTATCTTAAGATGTTAAATATTCTTTAAACAAATTAATAAACTGAAGAATTTTGCTAGGTTATATTATAAGGTACTGAGGTAACTATTTAGAGCAGTACAGCCTCAATTGGTGGTAGGATGTCAATTCACCCTGTCAGCTGCAGACAAAATGCCCTGACACTTTGTTGACAACAAGGAGAGTTTGAAAGGAAAATCACATAAAGATCATCATTTTCAATACTGTACGTTAGCTCTAGTATTATAGTTTTAGTTGTTGCAGGAAATATAGTTTTAGTTGTTGCAGGAAGTGAGAAAAGTACATTTTATTAAATGACTAAAAGAAAAATTCATTAACTGCATAAAATGTTTTTGTTAATCTGCAGGAGTAGCATTAAGATAACTGGAGGTCACGTACCTTTCTAATTATAGCCATACAAATTCTAGGCTTACTGACTATAGAACAGAAACAAAAAACCTTATTCACCAGAATGACTAGCCCCAAATAGGCAGAATCCGCAACAGGTAAGTTTATGTAAAGCCTTAGTATTTCTGTTCTGAGTGTAAGCAACAAAAACCAAGACATTTTCCCATATTCTTATCCATGAAAAAATATCTCCCTGTAGTTTAAATAAGCCCCTGACTTATCAATTATCCATTAATTAAAGGTATGCTTGTTCCAACCATCAATATCAGCAGAAGGAAAATACATAAGGATACTTAGAACACCTTGCTTCTCTTTCAAGTGAAAGTTACTGTTGGCATTGGAACTACTGGAACAAAAGTTAAGTTGCATCAGGTGATTCAGCAACTAGGCATTTAAAGGCACTTGTGTGTATTGCATGTAACCTCCCCACCCCCCAACTCTACAGATTCTTACAAGTAGAAAGACCCAAATATATACCTTACACATACATTTCCTGATGTATTTCATGAGGATATCCTACTACAGAAATTCTAAAGATACAGTAGGAGTCAAAAAAGATACCACAAAGACTGTCACATTTTTAAACATAGTAAGCATTAAGGGTTTTCACAACACTAGGAGGTGAAGACTGCACAAGATATCGGTACATACCTTTGGATCAGCCAAGGCATTAATGACATTTCCGAGAGCTAGGAGGGAGCGGTTAATATTTGCTCCTTCTCTAAAACGAGCCCCCTTGGCATTTGTAGCACTGGCACGTTCAGATCCTGCCAGGTCAATGAGGGACATTTTGGCAATGCGAACATTTTGACTAATACTAGCTGTTTTGTCTTGCTGCCTTAGGTAAATCTACAAGGGGGAAAAAAAAGATCATATTAAGAAGTAACCACTAACCAGTCTCTTATTACTCTAAGCAGTAAGTTACTTTTACAGTCTAACAAGTGTCTTCAGAAATAGTCCCTGAAATACTTTTAAGAATGTAAGTTAAACCTTTCTGTACTCAGCAACCGGCAGTTTGGCGTAACAAAACACAGCAAAACTATTTCTAAGACTTACCTCACATTCATCTGCTTCAGGTACTGGTAGGAAAAGAAGAAGCTGAGTGTTGTTGCACTGGGTTTGGCTGGGACATAGTTAATTTTCTTCACAGCGGACCATGCATTACTTTCTTTCAAATCTGGGAAAGCTGATCAACTGTAACAGAGTTGCTAAAGCACTCATGTTTTGTTCAGCAACAGCAAGGCCGCCTCTGTCTGCGCAGCCCTGCAAGTTGGTTTGGGGTGTTCAAGAACCTGGGAGGGAACGTAGCCAGGACAGCCAACTTGAACTGACCGGCAAGATATTCCGTGCCATACAACATCACTCCCAGTGATTAAACGGTGTGTTTCTCCAAAATAGTCATTGCTTGAAGAGTACCTGGACATTGGACTGTTGGTGGAACCTGACTGCTTTTACTTTGCTTTTTGCATCTCTGTTACCTAAATGACTTTATTTCAAACCACAAGGTGGCCTGTCCCACATACCTTTGCCCTTCTGATTATCTCCCATATTCCACTGTGGGGGAATAAGCAAATGACTGGCTGTGGCCTTACAACAGTGGCAGATTGGTGAGCTTCAAATTAATTTGGTAACTAAACCAGCCTGTTTCTTTGACACTTCAGATGTATACCACACTATTACGCTTTCAACTCTGAAAGGTGTTCATTTTTTAAAGGCACCTTTAAGAATAGGTCAAAAGGATGCATATAGGGATAAGTTATGCAGGAAAAAGGCTGGACTTTCAGAAATTTAGACTGAATTCATTTGAAGCTATCATTAATAGAAGCATAATACTCATCCACTACTGTGGAAATTTATACCACTCCAGGGTCTTCTGGAGAGCTGTGACCCCTGCAGTCTTGTGCTCCCCCTCATCCCTTCTTGATAGAAATTTTCAAGGAAAACATACAAGAAATACAGAAGAAACCAAATACTTTTGCCTCCTTGTGCTAGTGAAGGTGTTCTTGTTCAGGTTTCTGATCATATAGGCAGAGGATGATTATGCAGTCGCTAAGAATTAGTTGTCCTTTGGTAGCTATAGCTTTTACTTTTCCACAGTTCTCTCTGTACTCGCTCTTTCACATTGAGTACCTTGCCATTCGTAAGGCTGACAGTTTCTGACACTTCCATAAATGCACTTTCAGACTGAATTGGCAAAGTGTTGCCATACATAAGGTAATTGCCTAATAAAGACAATACCTCAACAGTTCAGTAGCTTTAAGCTTTGCTTATGCAAAACAAAGTCATCACATCAATTTCTAATAGAAAAAAATGACAAGTATTGGGACTGAAGCCAATTAATGAGAATAAAATTCTTAAGACATATACACAAGTTATGTCTATACCAAATAGCTATGTTCCTACATCAAACAATAAAAAAAGCCCTGTTGTACTATTTCTAGTGGGGCAAACATACAAAACAAAAGAGGAAAAAAAGAGGAAAACCACTTCCCTTTATTTATCTTGATCAAGGAACTCTTAGCCAAGTAGCACTTGACCAAAATCCAGTAACGTGAAGGGAAAAGTCAAGTGACATAGGAAAAGGTGGAGTGACATGTTGTATGATTCAAGCTTTTATAAAAACTCAAGATATACAAGAAATGCCCCAAAGCATAATCTTTTATTTCTTTGTCCATCTGCAGAACACTTTCAATAGACCAGTGTGGCAATTGGGATTTTACTTCTAGATGTGGTAACTGCCTGACCTAGATGAAGATTTCAAATGTGAGACAGACAGGCAGATAAAACTTGCATCTCTAAAATCAGCTTAGAATGTCCTGGGCCAAGGCTTCACTACTTTTTCATTCAGTTCCAGAAAACATCCTGCACCTCTAAAGTTAACAACACAAAACAAAGCCAGTATAAAAGACAATCTGATCTCTACAAACAAAAGCAACCCTTAAAAGTAAGGTAAATTTTAAAAATGAAGAGGAACCAAGACAGCAATAGGGATTTCTCTTCATTTACATCTGTTGAACCAAAGAGGAAATAAGGAATAAGCAGCTAAGACCTTTTCAGAACATAATGGATTTATGTAAACAATGGAGATAGATGCAACAAACTAACATAAGCAATTACTTGTAGTACTAGTGGACTAGTTTATCGTTTCTTAGATATGTCAACACTGTTAATAAGTGCCTCAATTAGATAGCCTATCTGAGATCCCACTTTGAAAAAAAGAGCGTATGGTTGTGAATTTGCATAGCTTAAATCAGTACACAAATTAAAACGTGAGACTTCCAGTTGCATTCATTGGACCAATATAGTTGCCAAAAGTTATTACTTGGAAGTGCTTCATGTAGATATAGTATCTATATTAAGCATTTTTACAGAATTCCTATAAGTGACATACTGCCTCTCCCTTCACCCCAAGCACAAAGTCACTTCTGTGAAAAAGGCTTAAAGCCCATTCATTGTTAAGTGAGCTGTTACTCAAAGGCTGCACCAGCTTATTTTTTTACTTTGAAGACTCACGTTATTAGTAGATATTTACATAAATCATACATTTAGGATATAATTACCTAACAAAAGAAATCATGACTTCATGACTTCTAACAATAACTTAATCACTTGACAGAAAGTAACATTTAAGTGAAAACAATTAAATACCTTTGTTGACAGCTAGACCATCTCAAAAGGCAGAATAAACAAAACAAGCATTCAGGATTATCTCATTACAATAATTAATTGGATGAGAAATACAGCTATGAACACCAAAGAAAGTTTCTGCTAGCTACACTAATCTGTTGATGCCAGCCTTGAACAAAATCAGTCCGAATGTTTTTGTGAATGAACTGTGCTTCAGTGATGAACGCTGAGTACATGGCAGAATATGCTTCTCAAAGCCATGGCAATGCAAATTTTTTATGATGAAATGTCTTTTACTTCATGACAGAATTTGAATATCCAGATATTGATCCATGAGTATCAAGTTCACGTCATCTAAGTGACTGCAGTTGCATATGGAGGCTGATTAAGAGACAATCAGTACAGTTCATGCAATCAAGGCTACTCTTCTAGCCACTACCACCACTACTCAGATGCTTACTCTAACAGTATTCTGTAAACATTCAAAGAATTATTTGTTCTCTGGTGTACCACACCAGCTTATAGTGTATTTATTACAGACAAAAAATTGAAGTTACTTCAGAGCTTCTGAATGGTATTACAAAAAATTCAATGAACACGCCACTTTTGTTCGATGTATTACAAAGAAGCTACTTGCTAAATATTTTTTATGTATACATACACATAAATATTTGCTGCTCCTACAATATTTAGATATGACAGGATCTTTGTTTTGATTATATTTTGACTTTTATTGCCAACCAGTAAACAATCCATTCATCTGCAAGCCTTTATTTCTTCTTTATATCTGCTCTCTAAGCCAGAATTAGTTTGTAATAATGAAATTAAAAAAAAAAAAAAGAAGTCTGCTTAAGCATACAAATGCTTTTTTTTTTGTCATACTTTCAAACAAACTTGTGGTAAAATACAAATATACTAATTCTGTCAATATAGTTTGTTTTATTTGGTGAATAAGCAATTTTTGCTAACAAGTAAATATATCTACGCTGAGATCTATTTGCCAGGGTAAACAGAACGTAGGCTGGAGAAGATGAATTCTCCAACAATCCCTATTCACCTAATTGCTTGCCTTCTTGTTAAAATACAACTAAGGTCCAACATCTACTTTACTTAATTGCCTGCCATTTTTAGAAACAAACTGAGAAGAATCCAAAGCCTGCCAGATACAACAATCAACTGTCTGCTGCCAAGCAAAGGTGAGAGAGGCAAGACACTTCAGCCCAAAGCGAAGAAACAAAATCAGCAGTTCATGCTCTGATCTCTTTCTGTGGCACAGCACTTTGTGCCTTATTAAAGACGGCACACGCAGGTGGCAATGCAGCTATCGACCTAAACTTGGTGAGAAGTCATTGCCTTAAATTTATGACCACGGGCAAGACCTCAGAGGAAATTAAAAACAGAAAGGACAATTTCAAACAGAAATCTAACATATATAGGAAAACAGAAGCTTTTAGAGTGGTAATGACTTTTGCTTATAATATTATGCAACCCAGAAGAGCAACATATAAATGATAGATGATAGCGTATTTTTGCAGTAATCAAAAGGATCAAAGGATCAAGAACTTTTAGCTAACAGGACCCATTTCTAAAGCATTATTATACAATGGCTTGTATTTAAGACAAGTCAAAATGACAAGGTGATGGTCTGCAAACAGCAATATTTGGAGAATTTGGAGAAATCTTCAATTCTAGCACATCTGTAGAACACCTGCAAAACCCTCATCTACAGAATTCAACAAAATATGCATTTGATTTTGATGGTCCAAGAATATGTCACTCAAATATTTTGTGTATAAAAATGACTTCAATTGTTCTAAAACTTGATGCAGACCAAAACATTATGAAATCTTGTAGTATGAAAAAAATCACCATTAACCAAAATAAGCAAGATTGCTACGTACTGCTTGAGACACTCAGTTTATAGTCAGATATATAGTGATATTCTGTAAAATATTCTCTGTGTAAAAATACTGAGCAAAGAAGGATAGAAATGGCCTTTTGATGTATAAAATTATAATAGGAAAGTATATTCAAGGCTCAAAATAACAGTTTTAGAGAAAAGGTTTTTTTCAAGGTCTGCAGTTTGAACTATTACAATTAGAGAGCTTTTCATTGAATTTACTTTTTCAAAATTTAATCACTCCGGAACATTTACATGGGATAAGAAGTCAACAAGAACAGTTAACTGGGACACTTAGCTCTGTGTGTCAAAATTAAGGTTTGATACAGTTTCAGAAAAAAAGCTTCTGCTTTATTCAAGTTTTGACAATAAGTAAAGCTTATAGTAATACTTGTGTACATCTGCTATATCATCTTACCTGAAATACAGCATGGGACCGAGAAGAGGAGGCATTTACATCTGTGGGATGCTGTGTTCTATTTTTATTTCCATAATCCAACATTTGAAGGATTTCCTCTGCTGATTTAGGCTTTAAGGGTAGAGCATAGTGAAAAAGAGAAAAGTATATTTATCTTAACTATACAAGATTTTGTAGCGATTTTAAGATATATCAACATGCACCTTAAAAAAAAAACAGTAAGAACGACAAACAAAACCAGAGGTACTCAAAAGGTATAGTTATTTGGAAATTCTTGTTTTAGAATTGAAGCTCTTCAAACACTCTGCTAAAAACAGTAAGTCATGAAAAGCAACTACCTAATGGCTTTAGAAATTTAAATAGCTTTTTTCCCCCCCCCCAAAAAAACCACATTGATTTAAACAAACCAGCAAGTGTTCTCGGCAGTTAGCAAAAAAAGTCTTAGGAAGGCTTTAACCTTTCTTGTACTTGCATCAAACAGCAACATAGTATTCTTTTTCCAAAGACCCAAGCTTTTCAAAAGAAAGCTTTCCAAGAATGAGCCAAACTAACATGACTGTTTGCTCCTCAATCATTAATCTACACACGCAAAAGCTAGAAAACTACAGCACATGTAACAGGCACTAAACACCTGCAAGAGGAAAAGCCCGCAAGAGTTAGTTAACAGTTTGAGAGCAAAGTTGTGACACTAACTTTGCCAAAAAAATAAAATTCTGTGCTTGCCTGGAAAAAAAAAATGAATTATGTACATTATTTAAAAAAAAAAGAAAAATCCTAAGAGATAGGCACAAGGTTTTCTGAGGTGTTGAGTACTCAGACAGCACTGAAGATGGTGACATCCTTTAAGAAATACTAAGGTGTATTAGTCAAACAACAAGCACTCCAAAACCTGAAGATAAACATCAAGTCAACAGTGCCTGTTTGATAAAGCCATGATTTTGAACAATGTTTTATTTTCTATCCAAGAAATTGATCCATGTAGCTTTTTAACAACATGATTTTGAATAATTCATTTATTATGTTTGCAGGCGAAGTTACTAGTTATTACCGCCACAGAAAACTAAAAAAAAACAAAAAAAACAAAAAAAAGAAAGTTGCTAAGTTTCATACAGCTTTCATTCCACAATAACAACTTCATTATTTCACCTCACATATTACGAGGCTTCCAGAGTTTCAGTATCTATTTACATACCTGATGTAACGTTAGCCCTTGAACTACCACCCCTTTCTGGGTATCTTCACGAACAGCTAGAGGTCCTGAGTTCACCAGGAGATCGCGGATCTGTTCATTGTAGACCTTTAGAAAGGAATTTAAAATATTTTAAAAACTACCCTGCTCTAATTGCCAGGATTAACTTGGAACAGAAATCATATTTTTTAATATGTATTCAAGATCAAGTAACATTAGTTCTGTAGAATTATCGCTAAATACCTTTCCTGCGTTGAGCTTGGAATATTCTGTTTATTTAATTCCCATGAATTTTTTTTGGCCATTGAAGTTGGAGTCTTTCTTAGTAAATAATCTTTAGTTTTTATTTGCAAAAAAAGTTTGTTCTTACAAAAAATGATTTTGCACCAAGTGTGAATATGAAGCGTTGATTATCACCTACTACACTTCATAATATATACACTTCAGTGAGACTTAATCCAAAAATAGTTCTGTTAAAGTACTTAATTGCTTTAATTCTTAGTCTTTGGAAGCACTTGAAATAGCACATTTTTTCCCACCCTCCCTCCCCCTTGTTACTAACTACTCCTCCACTATGACTTTGTGGGGGCTAGAATATAGGAATAATTTTGCTACTCCTGCTTTATAGCACTGCCAAGACAGCTGCTTGTAAGAACGGAACTGTGATGCAAAAAAGATGGAGACAGGAAAGGAAAAGCCAACAGCAAATAACAACAGGAATATTTGTAGAAAGCTAAACAGTAGCATAGCAGATCTAATTGAAAAACTTCATTCATATGGGATACAGTAAAACTGAACTGAAATCTTCATAGAAATTAACATTACTGAAAAAGTATTAAATATTATTTACTTGTGCAATTTCAGCGTCTACAGCATTTTATCTTTAAGTCCTGAAATATAGCTCTGACAAGATTTTCTTTGTACACATTAACAGAGGCTCAGAGAAACTCAACTTATCAGCAAGACAGGAATCATTATGGTTTAATTAGTATGCTAGAAGAGACTGGCCTTTTTGGGAAGGCTTCTGTAAGACAGTAACAGGTACCTACAAATGACATCTAATGTGCAGAGCACAGTTCAGTTCCTGGCCTATCAGGGACAGATTTTGTGAAGTTCCAAAACAGTTTATAAGAAGGGTGAAGGGAGTAAGGGAAGAAAAAAAAAAGTCTTATTTACAAAAATACACCTTATTAAATGCAACATACCAAATCCAGGAGCTGGCTTACCTCTAAATAAGACACAGCAACATTGCATATTTTATCTTCTTTTATTTGGTCCATGCAATTATAAAGTGCCATCATGGTTAAATACATGACTCCAGGATCTTCAGGAGAACCTAGCATTGTGTGAGTCTTTCCGGCTCCTGTTGCACCATACGCAAGCACTGAATTTTAAGAGAAAAAACACATACTTTGTACCAGTAAGTCAAGCCAATCAGGAACACAAGCTTCAAATGAACATTCACATATCTATCATATTGTACAGCTGTTTTCATAAGCCAATCAAATCTCTCACGCTTTGCCTTTTACAGCTATTGTAGTGGTCGTAGGAGAATGGTTGGACCAGATGATCTTGGAGATCTTTTCCAACCTTAATGATCCTATAATCATCAGAAAACTATTCCAACGTCATTTCTTTTTTCATTTTCAGTTCAAAGTTCAATCACAGACAACTTAAATGACAAATATTAATTCTTTACTCTCTTAACACTAAACCATGAACTTACTGCAGGTACCTATTGCATTTCCCTTACAATGTTTTATTGCCAATTTAGAAGACAAGCTCTTGAAAAGAAAAGTTCATAAAACAGGTGAACACCTTCAGTAAAACAACTAAACAGTTTCTGGTTAAATAACTCTTTCCTGAAGAGTCCTCTTGTAAGCACGCTTATTTCAGATCTAGTTCTGAAGTCTGTTATAACCCTAACAAGAACACTTTCTCAAAAGAGAGCATAGCTATCTTATCTTCCATAAGCAGGGTCAACCTCTCCTATCTACTAATTAAAACAAAATGCTTTATTTAAATGTCAGTCTTTTTAAGGCCTCTGCAGCAGATAGATACAACGGTAGAAACTTCATAGAACACAGTGAATTTTTTGAATTGAAAGAGATAAATAGCAAAGTTACCTGTACAGTTATAACCATTTAGGAAGCCATCAAGGACACTTTTAGTAGTATGCTCAAAGACTTCCAGCTGGGATGAGCTTTCAGCAAAAACAGCGTCAAACACAAATTTAAGATCTTTCTTTGCTCTTTTGTTAATATCCCTATGGACCAGTTTCTTCCTGTGAAAAAAGCCAACTTCTTCTTCCTTGGGATCAAAGACCAGCATATGTTGGTCAACGACATGAACAACTTTGCTGAAGTTGCCATCTTTTTCCTTTTGCGACTCCGGGCGGACGCGAACTACCACTTTCACGTGATTACAGACATCCTCCTCCTTCGCAGCAGACATAACAACGGTCCTTGCTTTCTCCCACTTTGCTTCCAGGACTCCCTCAGACCGAGCAGCTGAATCTTTCCTGTAACTGACAGATCTAGTGAAGGTCTGGTAGTTGAAACATACACACGGGAACGAGGCGAGACCGCGGGAGTGCCCGGAGCCAGCCGAGGGACCGGCACCCCGGCCTCCAGCCTGCCCCCTGCGCGGGCAGCATTGCCCTGAGGCCCGCTGCCCGCCACCGGCCCAGCCCGTCCCCACCGGCCGCCCCTCACCTCAGGCCCGCGCCAACGGCCGCCCTGCCCGGCCGCCGAATTCAAACCCGAGCGGCCCGCCCCCCCCCGCCTGCTCATTGGCCGCCGCCGCCGTGACGCCAGCGGGGCGACGGCGCTAACGGTAAGTGCGTGGCGGGTGCGCGCACCGTGCGCGGGGCTGGGGGGGGCTCCGGCTCCGGCTCCGGCTCCGGCTCCGGCTCCGGCTCCTGCCCGCGGCCGCGCGCTGTGGGCCGCTGGTGCGGGCCGTGCCCGCGGGCAGGAGCGGAGCGGAGTCCCCTGGCTGCGTAGAGCAGCGGGTGGGAGCCGAGCGTACCCCTCCGTGCGGGTAACGCTTCTGGGGGCTTTAGCAGCCCCAGGTGGCGTGAGGGGCTCCTTGCCGGGCTTCTCGCCGTCCACGCAGTCAGTTCTCTAGAGCGGCTGTAAAACGCTCCTAAGTCGTCTCTTCAAGGTTACACTGTGGCGTGTCTCCAGTTACAATATTAACGGTATAAATACAGGGCCGCAGTTTTATCTATTTATTTATTTTATTTTTTTTAAGTGTCTCACGTCAAAGTTTGGAGTTGTTCTGCCCAGCAAGTGAGGGCATGGAATATGTTACTGCAGGCAGTGTTAGCAAGGGCGATGCTTTGTAAATAAAGCTTTATTGTTACCTATGTTTCAACTGATTTTTAATGTGTTTCAATTTGTAGCTTATTTTTTACTGCGTGCGTTGATTGTGGCAGTAACTAAAGCACTACTTGAAATACTTCTCTTTGATTCCTCTGTGCCTGTTCTAACTACAAATGCATTGAACTTAGCAACCAGAGCGCTCCTGCAGAGCAGGTGTCTCACTGTGCCTGCTAGAGCTGGGAACAATATGACAGCTAAGTCCCAGTTTTGGTTGCGCTCAGATGTGGTTAGTCATTTAGTGTGAGCATCTCTGAGGCGTTTGAACACCGTTAGAGTCCTAGCAATGTCAGGGAAAAGGAGGGAGGGGCTCCTTATGGAAAGAAAACCATTGTTGCTCAGATATGATTGATTGGCAGATGAGCTTCAAACTTCTGATAAAAGTTGAAGTGAGGGATTCTCAAGACTCTTTGCTGGCATGACACTTCTGCAAAGCCACCTATCTTATTCCTTTTTTTTTTTTTTTAAAAAAAAAACAAACCTTCTGTTTTAAATATTTGTTTGAAAGTAACTCCCAACGTCTGCTGTTTTTCTAGGTCGATCAACTCCAAAATGTTATCCCAGCGTCTGTGCCAAGTTTACAGATGTTTGTTTCTGTGCAATGTAAAAGCGAATTCGGTAAAGGTAGCTACTTTAACCAGAAGGATCCATTCTTCAGCAGAACGTTTTTCAGACTGTGAGTTAAAGGACCAAGCCGTACAAAAAAATGAAACTGAAGGGTTGTCTCAATGTACAGAAAGCAAAAATTTTGGAAGATTACACGTACCAGTGATGCTGGAGGAGGTTGTTAATTGTTTATCCCCACAGTCAGGCCAGGTGAGTTAAATAATTGATTAGCATCCATGATTCAGTAGTTATCCAGCAGAAAGATCTGTGCAGTATAGTGATAACTTGTTTAGAGAAATAAAGGGGTGCTCTTTAAGACTCCGTTCCACCTTTTGAAGTGTCTAAAATGTTTTGCAATTTGAATGATGTTTTTCTATTTAAAATAATAGAAATCTGTATGCCTGCATTTAACCAATAGGGCCAAATAAGCTATCTTTCTAAATTGTTTTTGTGCATTTCGAGGGTTGCGTTAATTACTAACAGTAGCAGGGAATTCTTATATCGTCACTTTGTGAAGAGCTCTCTTCTTTTTGTATAAGAGATATAGAAAGTATATAGGTATTAAAAAAATCGTGATAGAATCATTTAGGTTGGAATAGAGACCACCAAGATCATTGAATCCAAGAACCAAACTGACTAATCACGCCCCATCACTAAACTTTAGAACTATGACGAAATTTTCACACAAGGAACGTATAAATTGTGACGTTACATGTAAAGGTTTTTCAGTTGTGTAAGTTTGTACTAAAATAAGAATTAAGGCTAATGGAGGGACTATTTATTCAAATTTGGTTGTTGATACAGAAACAGGTTTTTTTTTTTTTTTTTTTGAGTTGAACTTACAATAGAAACTATTCCTGTTTATAAACTCTAGAGAACACTGGTCTCTGAAGGCTTTTTGAGTGTTTAAATATTTATGAATGTAAAATACCTTATTATTGGGGTGGGATTTTTTCACGTGTATATATGTTGCTTTGCAGAGATTCCTGTGCTAGTGGTTAACCCTTAATGCCAGTCATAAGAACACCAGTGTGTTATCTTGAACAGATGTATTTATAATATGACTAACCTTTTTAGCATAATTGAAAATGAAAACCTAACTTCAATTTTTCTTTTTCTAAAAAAAGACACTAAATGATGTATTTGCAGCACTTTATGAAGAGTGAAATCTTGAAAATAAGTAGTGTGCAAAAGGGCACAGTGTGTCAACTGAGTCTTGCTAAAGCAAGCATCGTTGGAGCAATTCTAAACAAAGATGGAGACTGCTTTTCATTGCACAAATGGTGGTACAATTTACGTTAACATGGGTGTAGAACTGTGACTGTTGCATCAATTTATGTTTTACGGTTGAAGTCATGACTAGGAAGGCCATGAATGTGTTTTTGCTGTTTTGAGCAGGAAACAATGTTCATATCCTGGATTTTGCTTTTCTACCTTCTCTCCTACATACACAAAGGTTTCCTTTACTCAGTTTTAAGACAGTTATATTCTTTGTTATGAGAAGAAGTTGATTTGGGCCTTTATTTCTTGTAATGTCCTAAGGCAAGGAGTTGCCAATAGATAAAAAGTCCAGTTAGAAAGAGAACATTCTCCCTATGCTTTTGATCAGTGAATGGGTTTTTCATTTTAGTTACGGGATTGCTAAGAGGGTAAATGTTACTTTAAGAGTGAGTCACAAGTGAGATCAAGATAGTACCCTCCTACTGAATATTCCTGTTGACTGACATCTTTGTGGAATCTGTCAGGGATTTAAGCAATAGTAGTTCCACGTAGCTTTGCGTCTCCTTTTACTGCTTTAGATCTTGTTTCTACAAAGTCCGTTTGGTAGTCCTTTCTTGGAAACACATTATACAAATTAGTTTTTACTGATCTACCTTACTTCTCAATGAAAAGTCTGTTGCAGTAAATCCAGACACCAGTAATTTCCCTCTTAAGCTTACTCTGTTGACTAAACTACATTTTAGCCTTAGTCTGTTAGCATTCTTTACGTGTACTTGACCACAGGTCTTGCAGTTCTTGGGGCAGATTGAGTTTTCCCTGTTCTCTTGAGCTTTGAAAGTAGCAAAGAACTGAACGTACCTTTTCAAAATGAACATCTTCAAAATGTACATCTGCAAGTATGTTTTTCTCATTTTCACCTTACTTTTTCCTATTTTTTCTTTTGCAACAGTTGCTAGCTACTGTCTTTAACGTCATAAAGCTGTAGCGATAAGACGATTTCAACAGTAGTGAGTTTTAGTATGAAACTTCAAAATTTTAATCATTCTTATGAGTGTCTTCTAACAAGGGTTCTTACGAACTGCAAAACTCTAGGAAACTATTTTGGTAGTCCAGCACAAACACCCCACTATGTATAATATTTAAACTTCAGCTAGAACAAAACTAAATATCGTACCCTACTTAGATTTAATGGCAGAACTTGTAAGCTGGTGACATCTATGGGGTTACATTAAATATAATTGTATACAATAGTCTAGAACGGAGATATGGTAAGCTCTAGGAGTATCATTTAAGTTAGGACAATTCTGGAAGTGTTTCCTTTTTATGTCTGTAAATGAAATGGTCGGTGATCAAACTGGTGGTGAGAAAGAACGAATGAGCCTGTTCCCTTTTCTCCAGTCTTTCAGTGACTCACCAGAAACAGTTAATATTAGATGATCTTTTTAGCATATTATGCTGTTTTTACCTTAAAAAAAAAAAAAAAAAAAGTTGTTATTCCTCAAACAGATCTTGGCTTGCATCTTCTTAAGGTACCCTCTTTGATTTTTATGTTTTTACTACCCAGCTTGCGTGGAAGGGCTATCTTTTTGTTGTTGTTGTTGAAATAATGTATTAGGGACATCTAGCTTCTAGAAAAAGACAGAAATTTCTTAAACGTCCAGCTTTGCCATGAGCTTTCCTTTCAGTCTTTCAGGTCTATATTTCATTGTTCTTGTGACAGCTTCTATTTTCATGCATCCAAATGTCAAAATATTTTTTCAGCTGAGAACGTGTGTGAGCATGGCCTTCTAAAGTAAAGAAGGAAATATCAAATACTGCTGACAGTCTCATATAGATCTTTTATCTCTGAAGTATTGTTTGAGCTCTGTAATTGGTTTGAAGACAGTAGTTTATCACTTTCTGAAGTTCTGTTGCCACTGTTGGATGTTGCTGACCCAGAGCATCGTTGTTTCCTTCCTAATGCGTGGAGCTAGTTAGCCAAATAATGGGTGACAGTCAATCAGATGAAGGTGAGATGGACTGCTGGCGTGCAAAAGCAGAATCTATTCTTCTGAAGTTGTCGTCTTGGTTTCTTTATATCCATGTCCATATGATAATATTCCTTTTCTTTTTTTGCCTTATACTGAATATAAGCTCTTAAGGACAAAAAAGAACCTTCCTCTGTACAGCACCCTGCAGTGTGGCCTTCTGTTTTGTTCGAAGGGTTTCCAAGTGTCACGGTGTATAAATAGTTCTGTGGCTATGTTGGTGGCCAGCGTACTTATCGTAGTACTTCCAAAGCCATCTGCAAATGATTTGGCTGGAACAATGCATTTACAGTAAAGGCTCCCAAAATTCAAGTGTTTCGCAGTGCCTCCAAGATAAATAGGAGTTTGAAAAGGGACCTGGAAAAATGAATTCTGAGTTCTCGAGTTGTATGAGGCATTTTGTAGGGTGCAGCCAAAATACCAAGCTTGGCATAAAGTACTCATTACATCATGAGATAAATGCTGAAATGCTTGTTTTGGAAAAGTGCAACATTCCATGTACTATGTAACTGTTTCTATCATTTAAACCCGTTTTTCCCTTGAATTGTGAAATGAACGTAGGTCTACTGACAAAAAGCAGTAGACCTACTTTATCTTTTTCATGGGAAGCATGCTGAAAATATCTTGCCACATGCAAATTGTATGGTTAATTTTCCTGTGGCAACAGCACAATGATGTATATAGTGATTATATAGACAAGTTTTTGTAAAACAGGAAAAAAGGCACTGAGATTTGCAAAAGACAAGGAATGTAATGTTGAGATACTCCGAAAATATTCTTAAAATTACAGACTGCTTTTTCTGTGGTCCTTCAGTGTTACTGTGGGTATTGAGATTTATTTTAGCAGATCGTGTAGTTCTATATACCATCTACCATTTCAGTCACTCCTATCTTGCCTGATTTCCTGGTTGTGTTTATTGTGAATTTATGAAAAAAACTAGCCAGGTTTTGGATCAGAGCTGTGTAAGGAAATGTGTGATAAAAAGTGTGTAGAGCGCGTATGTTTGTGAAACATTTTCTGCGATGTGTAATAGGAAACTTGCTAAATGAATCTCTATTTCGGGTTGAGAGTACTGTTGAAAATATTTGACTAAAATTATACTTCAAGAAGTAAAAAATACTTGAAAATATTCTTTTCACCAAAAACATTCCTTTCACCAAAAAAACACCACTTTTGAAGGTAGCGTTTGAAAATGGAAAATAGTTTCCAAGGATTTCTACTAAGATATGCACAAGGTAGTCTCTCCAAATACCTGTTATTGTGTAATAATAATGCCTGTTCTTATAGAGCATGTGTTTACAGAAGGATTTGAAATAACAGACCTCATTTGCATAAGTTTAACTGATGCAAGTGTGCTTCACATTGCTGTGAAGAGCAGTTTAAAGAAGGCAGTAAGACAATGGAATGAATATTAAAAATCTAGTGGCAGTTGATGTCATACAAGTTTTGCAGTATCTGGATCTGGGTGAGTTCCATCCTGAGAGGAAAAATGGGGACAGGGAAGAAAACAAGTTGGGAGATGGTATTTATGAGTAACTTGTTAGTTGAGGAGGTGGAGAAAATCCAGTCATACCCTTAATTATCTGGAGTTCCTTGCTTTGCTGTCTACTGTAGTGGGTCCTGAAAAAATACAGGGATCATAACTTGCCTAATGACAGGCAAATTAAAACACATGATTTATTTGAGAGGGCTGCACATCTGTTCTGTTTTGAAGCTGGTACTGCTGTGTGCTTAGACCCTTGACATCAGGAAGTGAAAAGTACTCCTGTACTGGGGCTGAAAAATGGCAAGGTATGAACAAGGCACAGTCAAGAAGTCCCCTCAGAGTTTAGTTTCTATAGGACTTGAAGATTTTGCACTGCAGAGAGAAACTAATTCAAAAACTTGAGGGAGGTAGGGTGGGAAGAGTAGGTTGATGGCTACAGCTGCACAGGGAAGAGTCTTTTGGTTATAATTCTTGGATGTCCGCCCAACCACCTCTTCTTCCCACCTGCAGCATGGCTCTCAGCAGGCAAATCTAAATGTTATCATCAGCAACAACAAAAAGACAGTTCTCACCAACTTTGTTGTGCATCTTTCTCTATTGCAGTAGGGGAAGGGAAGCCTGCAGCTGCTGTCTCCAAAGAGACCAACAAGGGAACTTGGTCTGCCTACTGAGATCAACTCCACAGATGCGCCAGATTTCATTTTATTGTAATACTGTGTTAGCTTGCTGTTATCACTCTATCGCATAACGAATGATAGTGTTTCAGGAGACTATTTAAGAGTCTGTGTTATAATAAAGCAAGATTCAATGCTTTGGGGTGACTCAGCTTGTAATGACGCTGGGTGTGCTCTCCTTTTCTGTTGTGACAGCATTAGTCTTTGCACCTCTTGGGGAAAACTAATAAAATTCACCAGAAAGTAATCTAAGCCCTTTAAATTTTAACTTGAGTGAGCCTGTGATCCCAGAAAGGGTGATAATTAATATATGTAGCTACTCATTTCCTCCCCATCTAGTACTGTGTGCCTTACTTAGTCAGCCTTTTGGCTAAGCTTTCTTATTAAACATTTGAATTCTGGTTTGCAAACAGGAATACAGACTTTCTACCACAAAATATTACTAGGGGTTTAAGATCATAATTGTAGTATGGGAAAGGTCTGCAGTTTTTTTCTCTTGTATTTCTATTTAAGATAATTCTGTTTTGATTAGGTTTGTGCAGGCTTGTTCTGCATAAAGAAATAATTCAAAGGTTAAACTACCAAATTTGATGTGTAAAATTAATGGGTATCTGAAATCATCTGAATGTGTGGTCTGTTTCTTACTATTTTTTCTTCTTCCCAGAGTTTGAGCACATCTCTATTTGTTCAAGTGGTGTTTGCTGGTACTCAGCACCTTGGAAGAACACTTTAAAAAGTATTTTTAAAAGTGTATACTTAAAAACACTGAAATCAACTAATATTGCTCCAGGGTCCCTCTTTATAACAAGTTGTGTTATCTAATATTATCTATGGTAAAATTGCGGTGGGCACCTTGGAGCCAAGATGTATCCAAAATGTCTACATGACTTTTTTGGAGTCACTGACCATAAATATGAAAGAACAGATTAGATTTGCAGTTGAGCAGTTGTAAAATTTTCATTGCATCTTAAATATCTCCTTTGTTATAATTGAGGAAAGAAGTTTTTTTCCAAGACAGCTGAGGAAATCAACTCTGCCTTGCTAAGTCTAGTGATTAGCTGAAGTCATTCAGAGATTCAAATTTTAATTTCATATGGAAATGTTAATAATGGTGTGCTTGAGTCATAATGTCATTAAATCTCATTCCAGACAGCATTACTCTTAGGAAAACGAGTAAAGTAAATAATGCATACTGAAGTGAGGCCTAGTAGAGCTCTCTAAAAGCAGGTGACAAAGGCAAGTGATTGTGGTTTGTGTTTGCTTGGTTTACCTCCAATTTAAGGGGGAAGGGCTCTTTTTTTTTTTTTTTTCCCCAACACTGGGGGAAAAAAAAATCCTGCCAGTAACAGAATCACAGAATGGCTTGGGTTGGAAGGGACCTTCAAGACTGTCTAGTTCCAACCCAAGCCAAGGACACCTTCCACTAGATCTGGTGGCTTGCTGGATGTTTGACTCAGTTACATGAAACATAGAATTTGGCTGTCAGGTTTTGCACTGTGCAAGGAATGCCACTTGGTGTGCAACAGAGGGTCTGCGGCACAGCTCTCTTTGCTTCTCAACCTCTGAGGATCAGCGTGGTTTACCACTTAATGAACACTTGTTGGTCTTCTACGAAGGACTTGTGGCTGCTGACCGTGAAAGCCATAACGTATTGTAAGATAAATTGCTGATATTTGCGTGTGGAATATTCTGGTATGTTCTGGAGAATCGAGATCAGAAGTAAAGGTATGGAGTCTTAAAAATTAGTAAAGAAGGTTAAACAATAACCAAGAGGAGGTAAACTGCCTTTTCTTGTTTTAATGCATAACATGTTCATAAGTGAAGAAAGGATTGTCTTGCCTATGAAATTGCTGTTTCCTATTTAGCAATCCCTTATGATTGGACCCTTACAAAGAAAATATATTTGAAATTATTTTTGAGGATATTGAATGATTGATTGATTGAGAGCTTCAAAATACCGTACTTGTAATACCGTTTTTTCCTTTCCGTGTGGAATGATGTAGTTGGAATGTTGTTGATAGAAAGCGCAAGTTACTGTTGTGCTTGAATATGTAGACCTAGTCTGTGATCTTGCAGGTGTTTCAACTGTATACTAGTACAGCTTAGTAGTATCCTCTGTTAATGTACCAAACAGATGAATTTAAAAAATGGCTAGTAATGGCAGCATTGTGTTGGGTTGTTGAATAGACGGGTACTGGAAAATCATTTTATATTGCAGTTAATAAGATGTATTATGTGAGAACGTTGTTTTCCTACAACGTGCCAAGTATTTATTTGGATTTCTTTTTGTAGTGTAAATTGCTAGATCTGCAGTATAAACCACTTTTTATCATTTCCTACGTTTCTCATAGGTGCCATCATATAATGTGGTTTTGGAAAAAAGAAAATTGCAGTCCAGTTGTATCAGTTCTTACGTTTTTGAAGTTACTCGTAACGTTGTACATAGATGAAAGACTTGTGCTAGGTAGAAATGATAGTTGTTTCTTGCTAGCAACTAAAATTGGTGTTTGCCGTGTACTTTATTTGCTTCTTTCTCCTCTCCCCAGTAGATACTGAAAAAATGGTGTGTATGGTACAGTATATTGCCATTTGCAAGATTACAGAACACTAAGATTTTTTTGGTCATCTTTATTTTTCAACGGGTGATGCCATGAGGCATAAAACCTTTTATACCCTCTATATTACTTTCACTGTCAAGTTCAGCTCTTCTGTACTTGAGCAAGATTTGGCTGAAGTGGAAATTGCGCCTCTGCTGATCTGTGGCTTAGTGTAGTGTATAGAAGGTAGCTGCACATACATTTCATATCAGTGTCATCAACATCACTTTCATGGTAGTGCATGCAAAGGTTTGGAGAACTTGGTTTATATTGCACATGTTTTCAACATGTTGAACTGCAGCTGCAGGGAAAATTGGAATTGACTGCTTTACTCTAGAGGGTGACCTTGATCACTTTTTGCCACATATTTTTATTTTTCAGAAGCTCTTTTTTCTCACTTTTTGTTGAATAACTTTATATAAAGATGACAGCTTTTTTTTTTTTTTTTTCTTATTGAAGATGAGATGATATTAGAACTCAAGTACTAAGTCATGTTTCATTCTTAGAGTTCCCCATAGGAGTAACAGAATGCAAATGCAAAGTGCAGCTTTTTCAAGACTGGGGCTAAGGCCTTCAGATTATCTAGGTGTCTATGTTTTGTGTGGTTCTCTAGCTTTGTAATAGTGTTTTCCCTTATGTATGGCAATGCAGGTTTTGAAACAAAAGTTAAGAATCAAAACATATGCTGTCTAGGTTAAAAACAGATGGCTGATTTACCTTATGAAACAGAATATCTTTGTGAAATGTTTTATATTTTCATAAGATGAAGGAAAGATTATTAATATGCTAAAGATTAAATAATACTTCCCAGTAAATTGCAGTGGTATAAAAAGATCCTGATAAAAATGCAGGAGTATCTTTGACCTCTCATTTTCTTAGTTCTAGGGTAATTTTTCTTATTTGCATGTGGATAACAGGGAAATGTATGTTTTAATAATTTTTTCAGCTGTGATTTTAAGCATGTGCATTCTCTTAATTTGTTTAGAGAAATACTAAAACCCTTCTAGCATTTCTTTAAAAGTAAATTTCTCTACTAACAAATCTTTATGATCCCATGAGTAACCAACTTTTATAGCATGTCTCACTGTGCCAACATTTTTTTAACAATCCATTTTATTTAAAATAATGTTAAAAGCCCTGCCTTTTGGCAGTCATATAAAACAAGTATGCCTCTTTAATTTTTGTATATTTAACAGGAATTGAAGACGTAAGTTCTTAGGTCATTGTGTAAAACCAGATAATCCTTGCTATGAGTGTATTAGTGGTAGGTGAAGTAAACAAATTTAGGGTAAATTAGGAAGATGGAAGAGCCTTATCCATCTTAAGCTAAAACTTGAATCAACTGAAGAGTAGTTTTTTCAATAGAACTGAAAAAAAACCATAAAGTTTATAGATATTTGCTTTGGGATTAATCACGGATAGGCAACTAGACTTTGGTACTTCGCATTTCAAGTTTCATCTGAAGTTCTTCCTTTGAGATGCTGTATATCTTTCTGCTTATATGAGGTATGTTCTTATAACAGATGTCACTCTTTCTAGCAGCAGGTGTACCCACTGACAGGAGAAGAGGGGAAAGATTCATAGAAGTCTTCTGTTTTCTCATGGGTAATTGCTACATGCTAGTATTTTGGTGACTGAACTGCTAATGTCATTGAGAAAAAAATGATCTCAAATTGATAAATCCTTTTTATTGATTTTTTTTAACCAAAAATAGCTCTAAATTTCTGGTAGTTCTAGAAATATGATCTGATTAAACACTTTTAATTTTAAGATATCATTCTCTGAAATCAGGAAAGTTATGAAATGGGGGGAGATGGTGTATATTTTGTTTGAGTAGAGAATGTTTATTTTCAATAAAGAATTTTGCAGATGAGTAACTGTTCAACAGGACTGAATGCAGACCTCTTTACTGGCCTTGAATTTGTAAGCAGGCAGTTTTCAAGGGAAGGTATGCAGATGATGAAGTGAACTTTTCTAAGTGGGAAATTGTATCTTATTGAAAAGCTCTTATTAGTAGAATGTAAACCACTTATTTCTGAAGTACTAAACTCCTACTTGGTCAGAACTCCCACTTAATTAGTTAGTTTTTATTCTTTCTGAATATTACAGTTCTTTTTAGAGAGCTTTCTAATAAACACATTCTTAATAACACTAGTGGGATTCCTTCATGTTGCACGGATCATTTAGGGGTGATGTCCAAGATGTGATTCATTGTAGTGTTTTAAGGCAGTATAAAATTTTTTCAAGCTCATCTAGATTATTTTATGGTGGTGACATGATCAGGTTGTATTTCCCGTCTTGAGGAATTTTGCAAACTCTGTCAGATAATTAAGTTCTGCTGTACTTCTTTAATTACTTCTTGGTGAGAGATATTAAAAAGTTTACCTTATTTTTCATAAATAATTTTCTTTATGAATTTCTTCATCGGTTTTGAGCTTGGCTTTAGTATAGTTATCGTTACGGATTGCAGACAGATTTGATCTAGTACAATAAAAACATAAACAGTGCACTAGGTTGATAAACTACGTTGAGTTTTCTTGGCCTATAGAAAAGCACAGTGCTTAGTAAGGTGACTTTTTTCAGTATTTTGGAGTTCTGTAGTTGGTATACTGGGATATAAAGTATATCTTTTCAAGCGAATGTGTAAATAAAAAAAAAAAACACAAAACTTTTTTTTAAAAAAATCAGGGATATATTCTATATTTATACAACTGCTGGTCTAACCATTGGTTTCCAGCTGAATAGGTATTATTTGTACAGATGCAGACTTAAAGGAAAAAAAAAAAGTTGAATTACACATTGGCCTGTATTTTATTTCTGATCTTAACTCTTTCAAGAGACACAAAGTTGACCAGAGTTATACAGTCATACTGTAATGACTGTACTACAGGTATTACAAAAGACATATAAAACTAAGTATATGAAAAATGTATCTTATCACAAAAGATACTATTTATGTCCTCTGACTTATCTATATCAGAGTACCACTATATTAAAGAAAAAAAAAAAAGAAAAATTGTAGTCTGAAAAAAAAAAATCTGTCGTGAGTTGACAACAGTAATAGTAGCACAGAAAAGCTGCTGATCGTTTGAGATGGATCAAATATATGTAAAGCATTCTCTAAATGATTAAGCATACGTGTTTGATACTGGTGAAGGAGTTTCAAGGAATTGAGTCTGGTTGACTTGGGATAGGTATACTGAAAAGCAGATACTTCCATGACAATTTTCCAAATGATTGACTTTGCAAAAGTTGTCAGAGAATCTGCTGAACAAATAGTTCCTTTAAGAGTGGTGATAACTCTGCAATGTGCTTTGTCAAGAATTAGTATATACAATCCTCTGCACTATTTCATGAATCTTTTTTTTTTTTTTTAAGGGGAATTACAGGCACATTTTGTCTTAATTTAATTCTAAATGTGAGCAAAGTTCGAATCTGGGAATGAAATTGTCTTTCTTTCTGAATCTGTTTTTTCCCATCTGTAGGGTTTAAATAATGCAATAGAGGATAACTAACTTCTTTAATTTTTGTCAGTTGTAATTATGGCATCGAGAGGTTTTCCAGGTTGCATCAGTTGTTTCTATATTTTGTGTGATCCCCTTAGAAAATACCTGAAGTCAACTGATACTGAGGGTTGCTATGTCTGAATTCATATATAGTAATATTACAGGTAATTTTTTTTTAGCACTAGGGTCTACCTGCATTACCATTTTAGTTCTGTAATAAAGTATCTGTTTTTGAGAGAGTGTATTGATTCTTTCTGTTGGTAGTTTGGTTCACATGGTAGTATATAAACTGTTTCTTTCAGACGAAGCCGGAAGATGTATTCCAGGGGGGCACCTCATTCTCCAACTATTAAAATGTTCAGCCTAAAGAACCAAAGTAGATTTGATCTGAAATAAATTGCATTGGCATGTGTGTAACATCTCAGACAAAAGAGTTGTTTTGCCATTTGAGAATCTTCTAGTGGCCTGCTAAAGTAGGCATGGCCAGAGGATGCTGAATGAATAAGCTATTTATGTTGTTCTGTTCTTGCACAAGGCCACATGTCTTTATTTGCTGTTCACTCTTCAAAAGCTGCTTTGAATGCAGAGTTTTGTTTTGCTTTGTGAATTATGTCCCTGCAATATTTGAGTTCCTCATAGATAGTCATTGCATATATCCTCAATGATATATTTATTCAAATTCATTACTGAGGATTTATTTTTATAGCTTCCTTTAAAGTAAGAGTATTATTACTTCTCCTGTAAGAACTTAGTTACTGAAGCATCAATGTCAAAATTATGCAAGGATCTTTTGGTGTCCAAGCAAAAGTGCCCCTTTGCTGCTTTTTCAAAGAGGTTAACATCTCAATTTCAGTATTTGGTTTATTGCTCTGGAGTCACATCCACATACAGTTGTTAAGCCACAGCATGTCTGGAAAGCAGATTTAGTATGTGTTGGACAGCCAGAAAAATGAGAGCCAGTAACGTGCCCTGTCTGCTTGGTGCAGTGACCTCTTGAGCGTTGTACAGGAACTGTGTGGTAGAGGTTCCAGTGCTGATCTGTCAGCCGTGCTCATCTGTCAGCCGAGTGCGGGCCTTAAGTACCGGTATTAGTATTGTAGTTTCCACTGTCGCTTAGCTTTTGAAGATAAACTTCAAATCGAGGGAGTCGATTGCTACAGGATTTGCTGGAAGAGCCAGGCTGTCTAGGTCATGGTTGCACAAAGGAGTAAGCCACCCAAAATGGCTTGCTGCCACTCAAGTCTTGCCTTGTTGTTCCACGTGCATCCCCATCTCTCTGCGTGTTCCTGTTCCGCTTTTGACAGTGACATGGCATAAAGCAACACAGCATTTCTTCTGAGTTATTTTTCTGTGCTGTGCTGTTAAGTTAAATTGGCTTATGGATGTAAGCACCAATTCTGGGAGAAATGCACTAGCGATGCAAAGACTTGCTGATGAGAAATTACTGTAGAACTCTTTCCCACTGCCCCTGGTGCTTAGCGTCCTGTGAAACCATACCTTAATACAGATCTTCAGTAGGTTGTCATTCTGATTTAACTGGGAGAAGGAGATGAAGTGTGCCTGTTCCCCATGGAGTTAGAGCCTTTTCCAGTAGGTAAAAATTCATGTTCAGTCTTAGGACTTCTAGATCCTAGCGTAGGTTCTGGGGAAAACATGCTTTAAGATTCTCTTCTACTGAATTGCAAGAATCATGATTGTTCTAACCCTCCGACTGTACTTTTTTCAGCCTGTGTTCCAGTCCTAAAAATCTAACCTTTGTCTGGTGCTGCCTTTCTTATGGCTTGGCAGACCTCAAATGGCTGTGCATTGCTTGCTGCTGGCTGTATGGTCTCGCTTCCTCTCTTGCTCTGCTGATTGTGCAGCCACGGAGTGTGCTGATACCAAAACTTATTTTACTTGTAAGTGGTTTTTAGGTGAATAAGTGAGCTGATACAGCCTATGACAACAGGACCAATGCAAAGGCAGTGTCAGGAATGTGCAGCTACAGCTGGAGATGATAGTGAACAGCATGTTGTGTTCACAAACAGCGATAGGTTTGTCAGTCTGTTTATAGAAATGTACTCTAGGGCTTGTCAGCAAGTTGCATGCATTGGTTCAGGACACTTCTTATCTGCTCTTCAGCATGCACAAACTGATTGCTCCCTCTGTATTAATGCTATTCGAGTGTGATCTGAGAGAGCAAGAGAGCTGGTCTTTTCCGAGACTCTAGGCTTAGCAGCTCGGACATTGTAGCCAAGATTTCAGAAAGAACCATCGGGAAGTCTTGTTTTTAAATCTAGCTTAATTTTTTGGATGTTCACAAGAATAGCAATAGAGTAGACTTTCTCCTAGGATTATCCTCCCTTAGTTTACTTTTCTTTTTTTTTTTTTTTTTTCATTTAGAACTGGAAAATACCAGCACTACTTAGTGCAATGGCAGAACTCCTGTAGGAGTTTCAAAATCTGAACAATCCTGTTTCTTCCCTACCCAGGGAATTGGCTGAGGACTTCTTGTCACCCCCCTCTCCCATCCCCCATTGGCTGAAGACATTACTTCTGACATCGGAAAAAATTCAGCCTCCTACTGTTCAGGACTTTCATGTGGCAGAAAACAGGATCTTTCAATGAAAAATGATAGATATTTTATGAATAATAAATAATGCTACTAGAGGAGCTTATAAAAAAGCAAATTTAAAATCTGCTGCTTCAGCTTCAACTTGTACAAAGCATTTATTGTAGTTTGATTTTTGAGCTGTTCATTCAAAATGGAATTAAAACACTAGTCCTGAAATTCTTTCATTGGTAAACTTATTGAACAGTTATGTCAGTATATCCTTCGGTCATCTAAATTTAAAACAAGACTTTCTCTAAGAAGGTCAATGAAACTACTTTGCTTTTGATCTTGCATCCTTGTGGGTGCCTGGATAGTTCTTGTGTAAGAAAAGTTTTACTGGATGAGTCAGTGCACTGAGTCATAGGCAGCATGAAGCCTGTAGTGCTCTAGACTAACTAATTGGTAACAGTCTCAAATTTAATTAAAGCACAGTTGTCAGCTCTGTGTTACTGATTGACATCCTGGTAAAGTATTTTGTGTTTGGCAACTTACATTAATTGTTCTCTGCTGTTAAAATTTGGGTGTTTTAAGATTTTGTTTCTGTTGAATAGACCTGCCATTGCTGTTAGCATCCATGCTCTTTATGGTTTGTATACTACCAACTTTAAGGGTTTTTTTCTCTTGTTAGGTCATGTATTCAGTAATTATGCTCTTTTTCATGCCTGTGAATTTACAGATGTTTAGAGTCCTTTGAGTTTTTTTTGAGTTTTCATCATTAAGAACTGTCAAATTAGCACAGATGAATATTTTTTCTCACTTTTCCTCTTCTCAAACTTTTGTAAGCATGATGCAAAAAATTTTTAAAAGATACTATTTTTGTGTTGACTAGCAGATTTTATATTCAATTTTGATAGTTTTCATTTCTAATGTTGATCTTCTGTTGTACCCTCCTTTGTAATAAAAATTGGCTTCTCTGTCCCAGTGCCTGCCATCACCCCCAGATGATCACTGGAGCCTTTCTCCCTCCTTCAGTTGCTTTGCCTCTTTGATGCGTCATGGAAAGAGCTTTGTTGGGGGGAGAGGGATGGTGTCCTGAAGCTGTTTTTCATTAAGGGTTGACCAGAGTCTGCTCAGAGTCTCGGGAGAAAAGCAGATTTTTTTTTTTTGTTTCATATTATTTTTCATCATTTGCGCTGTTAAAATATAAAATGTTGCTGTTTTTCTGCACGACTCCAGCTTTCTCCAGCTGAGAACTGTGGAGGGAAAACTTGAATGAATTGTGGCGATCAGTGCGACTGAGTTTGTTCTTAAAACTGTTTTTAAAAAAAGCTAGGATGGTGAAGAAATTTATTTCTAGAGACGAGAGGAGGAGGTAGAAGATGTTTTGATTTCATATTAGTTCTTTTTATCTTGATCAGTTTTTCCTATCTCTTAACATCTTTAGATTTGAAGGTCTTGCTAAACCACAAGACTGTCAGTAGTACAGTACTGGTTCAACTCCAAAGTAGACCTGCCAGCTATGCAGTGTTCAACAGGAGGTGCTAATGCAAGTCTTACAGAAAGGCACAGTAACAAATAATTTTTCCCACCCTGCAACTTTTAGCTTTTGACAGCAGTTTAAGGAGTTCCATGGGGGAAGAGAAAAGTTGAGGGTTGGACTCATGTAATATCACTGGCAAAGTCTTTTTTCCATGTTAGATCTTTTTTTAAAAAAAGTGTTAAATTTTACCCCTCTCCCTTCAACATTATACCCATAGTTCCAATATTTGCATGAAAAGCACTTTCTTTTATTTGTTCTAACTTGATGCCTGATAATATCATCAGGTTCCCTGAGCTCTTGTATTTTGAGATAAGTGAATCACACCATCTGCTACAGCTGTATAAAAGCAATGTTAATAGTCCTCCACAGAAAATAGCTGCAGCCTTTGGATGTCGTATTGGTCCGGAGAGATGTGTCCTTAGGGACTCCTTTTGCTCATTTCCTATCTTCTTGTCCTCATGTAAGCCCAGTTTCTTATGAAGCGACAGCAACTGAAGGTGTTCTGTTCTCTTCTGAAATGATCATACAGTTAGCTCTGAAATTTGTTCTTTGACTGTTATTTTCTTCTTTTTCTGTGTTGTAAATTTCCCTTGCATCAACTTTCTCCTCGGAGTGCAAGGTTTACTGATGCAGGTCATTCTCAGCTGTCTTAATTTTTTTTTTTTTTTTAAGGATTTCTTCCTTCCTTCATTTCTTGGCTTTCTTTACCTTGAATTTATTCAGTTCTGCTCCCTCTCTAGCAGCTCTTCCTGTTCCCCAAGTTGTACTCTTAATCTGTGCCTAAGTATCTACTGATTTGGTTTTGCTTGAGCTTTGGTTTGTTGAGTGCACCATGAAGAAGACTTGGGAAAAGTTTTCTGCTATGGAGTCTTGTAGCTTTGGATTTTAAACTCATTAACTTGGGAATTGCCATACTCTTTGTATATTAACAGTGGTAGTAGCATCTTCAGTGACAAAGGTGTGTGATGTGATATCTGGTCAATGGCTTGTTCTTGGACAAGTGCATTGCTCTTCATACAGTCTTGGCTATAGAGTTAAGGTGGTGATAGTTTCCAATTTATCCTCTTCCTGTTTCCCACACGCTGTTTGTATATACAAATGTACTAATGTTTTTGGTTTTTAGTTACTCAGATTTTGGGCTAGAATATTGCTGGTCAAAATCTCTCTATTCTAAACTGATGTAGTGGAGGTGAAGATGTGAGATTTATGACCTGTTAATGGGATTTCTGCTTCTCAGTGCAGAAGTCCAGAACATTGTACCAGTAGTGGGGATTCGATTTGCTTTTGGTAGAGAAAATATTCAGGAATATTTTCATATGCTGTTTAATATAGTCATGCCTTTTTTTTTAATGTAGGACACAATGCTTCCTTCACAACTTGGAAGTGAAATGTTTGTGGATTTTCTTCTGCATGCATTGGCATGTTGCATGCTACAGCTGAAGGTTTTGTCTTGCTATGATAGATTAAGGTTAAGGCTATTCTTTACAACTGTTGTAAAAAAAAGTTCTTCCAGAAAACTTAATTCTTCCAGGGAGGCAAAAATAAAAAATCATTAAATGGCATCAGAAACACCAGTCTTGAAGTATTTGTTAATCTCTTGGCTGCTGGTAGAGTATATTTGGAGAATTAAGATATCATTTCAGCAAATGTTATGCAAAAGTTCTCTCTCGTTCTCCTGACTATATTGAGTGGGCAAGAGTAAGTGCTCAGAACCTGGTAGAGCTGGCATTTAGAAAATCCAGAAGATTAAATTTAACACCTACTGAGGCATGAAACCAACAATTAAGGTACCAATTTTAGAATAATTTTGGAGGCTATAGTAGCTAAAATAATATAACAAACAGTTGAGTAGGTACACTTGGAAACATGCTTTCAGCCCCGTGGTCTTTATGGTTTTGTAAAGAGGTTTCCTAGCTCAGTCAGATGGTTTGCAATAGGTTCCATTGATTGGAATAGTATATTAAAATGTGTTAACAGCAAGGCAGTGGAATGCAAGGCACAAGTTAGAAAAATCAACCATCCAGTTATTCAAAGCAAGTATTAAGAATTTGGTAGAACAGTGATTATTATTATCACAATAAATGTATATCCATGTCATTTTAGAAGTTGGAGGTTGTAGTTACTAGTTACCATGCCAAACTACACTTTAAGATGTTTATAGGATATTTTTGATGACAAAAAAAATTGTGTAAAAGAATATAAATAATTATAAATGATGGTAATGGCAATTGTTTTTTGGTCAGACTCTCTCTACAGTACTTGAGGCACCCAGGTCTGAACATCAAAACCAGAGATGTCTATCATCAGACACGTGTGAGAACATGCTGTCCATTTTCCTTGCTATTGGAAGCAACCATTATATCTTACGTGTAAAAACGACTAAATTTTGGTGTCTGTGTTGAAATTAGAGCAAATCTTAATGTTGAAAGAGTAGCAAGACTAAACATGATGTTCCTTTTCAAACAAATTTACTTTGTAAATGCCTTTCAGTTTCTTAATTTTATTGGTGACATCGAATAAGTTCTTTGGCTGACAAGTTTTGGTGTAAATATTTACCCACTGCATTCTGCACTTTCCTGAATTTTGTTACCAGTTGTTTCAGAGGTTTTTTGTTCTTTTTTACTTTATCTTTTTTTGAAAGGATATTATATGCACTGAGATTTTAGGAGTTTGACAGACTTAGTTTGTTCAGAGATGTTCCTTTCTGACTGCATATTGCTATTTATATACTTAGCTTAAAAGTCTGCAAATCTTGATCATAAGACTTGAAGAAGGTATTTGTGCTTATCTACCAGTTAAGGGAGTGTACCAGTCTGTCCCACCCAAGGAAGATATTTAAAGTTGCAGTGCCTGTACATCCTATTTCTTCATCAAAGCAAGGCACATTTTCTATATTACTTAAGTATGGAGATCTGAAGTCTTTGTTGTTACCTAATAGCTTTAAAATTTTCCCCGATTTCTTAAACAGAAGTTGTATCAAATTGCTTGGATTTTCTAGGTGGTCTCTACTGCTTCTTATCCTGCACTGTGGCACAGAACTCAGTACTTTCGTAGCAGAAGTGTAATATCTGTTGAATAGAGTAGGGTGAAATTGTCTTCTCTCCATTCTGTTGTCACTGAGCCGCTTTCAAACAGGTAGTTAAGAATAAAATTTCTGATGGCTGATGCTGTCAAAAATCACTTGCAGAGTTTGAGGTGATACGGGATGTGGATTCTTTCTGGTAGTGTGACATGACTTCTTCCGAAGAATTATTACCAGTAATAATCCTTTATAGTCATGTGTACAATGTCATGACATCCATGTGACATTGACAAGCTACTTCCCTTCCATGCTGTGTTCTGTACAGAATTCTGATAGTCTTTATCCAATTTTCTTACTTGATATCCTGTACATTGTCATATTTTAAACCTGAGGACTGTTTTGCTTTGCAACAGGAAATAGGTCCTGCAGTCCACTACCTTTTAACTAAAATATTATTTAATGCTTTCTGGTCTAAACATCAATAGTGCAGGCATCATAATAAAATTTTCATTTTTTTTTTTTCAAACTTTTCTGTTGCTAGATTTGTGTTTCAGATTTTTAGGAAGCAAATTGGGATTGGTAAATGGAAAAAAAATACGCTTTTTTTTTTTTTGAAGTGTGCTACTTATTAGTGGAATATAAAATCTTGCACAGGATAAAGTTTTGCCAAATGCATGCTTGTATCAAAACACTGATTAATGCAGTCATCAGAAGCCCCAGAAATGTAAGAGTTTGTGTCAAAAAGAACTCAATGAAGTATATTCTTCAAACACTTTTGCACGTAATACCACTCCTCAGTGTTTAAGAACTGGGTTATTCTCCAGCTTTCTTAAATAAACCGTGCTCAAAGAAGTGTGTAGAAATGTTATATAAATGTTCTATTGCTAGGAAAAATGGGCATATAAATTATTTATATGGCCAAAGTTTCCTGTAAACTGACAGTCATGACTGAGCTGTAGTGACAAAAGCATCTTTATTTTTTGCGTTGCTTTTTAGAAAAGCTCACACACAGAGGTATTAGGAGTTTGACATAGTCAATGGACCTGTAGGAGTTATCCTTTGCCTTTACATTTGGATAAATACATTTACTTGATCTTGTAATCTGCTATAGTCCCCTTCTATTTCCCAATAGCACTTGCTTTTTTTTTTTTTTTTTGATAACTTTCGGTACAACTTCTGAAGTGTTTCTAATCCCTTGTTGTACAATTGACCTCACCAATATCTGTGACGCATTGTGATCTTACTAGTTGCTACTGAATAAGGCATACAAGGTAGCGTGGATGATTTGTCATAGCATTGGACAGAAAGGAAGTAACTGGGCTGAGGTTTGCATTAAGGTGTTGAACTCTTCCATATAAAGATTTTTAGGGTGATGACATAGCTATGGTATTTAGAGGAGATACCACAATTCTTCAATGATTCCATTTTTTGGAAAAAAAATGGAAGACTTAGATTGGCCTGCTATGCTGCTTAGTGTGCTCTCATTTGTATTTTGGGGTTTGTATGGTGATAGAGTAATGGGGTGTGTCAGCCTGGATTAAGATGGTATGTGGCTAAATATAGTGCATTTTTAAAAGAGAAGAATTCTCCCTGTATAAAATAAGCTTAATAGCTTGAAGAATTACATAAGATTTCATATAGAGGGTATTTGGAAAAAAATAAATTGCATCAGTAACATAATTTATTTTTACTTCTGTTTCTGTTTGAGTGATTGAATGTTTGGTGCAAATTGGACCATGCTAAGTGCATTGATCAGTCATGTTAAGAAAATTGCAATGCCAATAAACACTGGAGAAAATAACTGGAGTTTTGAAAATCATCCAGTTGTTTCAGCAGCATGTTTTGTCTTCACCTATTGATGCTGTATTCACAGCCTGAATGCTGAGCATTTGATTATTGCTGGAAAAGCCTCTCACATGACAGTCAGGATTTCTAGACATTTCTGCTTCTGTCCAGTCTTGACTACGTTATCCTGACCTGTGTGTTACATGATACAGGAACTGACTCCATCTTTCTTTGGTATTGTGTTCAGAGTATACGCGTTTGGTGCCTTTCTGCATAAGGAACAAAACAAGTGAGGGCTAGCAGGATATTCTATATAAAAGAATGAGTTCTTTCCTTTGGAAAGATCCAGAAAGAGGCTTTGGTGGCTCAAATCGTGCTTGTGGAAGGAGGATTCAAAATAATTGCTTTACTATTTTTCTTGTGCAGCTAACTTTTTGATAGGAATGCGTGGTAAAACTAACAACTGTCAAACTTAGAGAACCATCTAGTTGTGCATGTGGATTCTGAGACAGCTGAGCACTCCTGGCATGTTGATAACATTAGTGCTGGGTCAATACTGAATCTAGTCCTGTTTAACATTTTCATTAACAGTCTGGACAATGAAATAGTACTCAGCATTGGTGAAGGTGTGCTTGGAATACTGTTCCCAGTTCTGCACCCCCCAGTACAAAAGAGACATGGACATACCGCAGAGAGTCCAGCAGAGGGACTAGCAAGATGATCAATGGCCTGGAGCACCTCTCCTATGACGTGGTGAGAGAGCTGGGACTGGTCAGCCTGAAGAAGAGGAGGATCAAGGGGATCTCATCACTGTGTATAAATTCCTGAAGGGAGGATGCCAAGAAGACAGAGCCAGACTCCTTTCAGTGGTGCCCAGTGCCAAGACAAGAGGGTTGGAGCAGATGGCCTCCAGAGGTCCCTTCCAACCCTAACCAGTCTGTGATTCTGTCATTAAACCCATGAGTAGTCTTTTGGAGGTCAATGAAACTAGAGATAAACGTGTTTAATTGCTTTGCTCTGAGGGAGATGACTACTAATCTGTGTAATTATGTGAAATTGTTGCTGTTACTGTATGGTCTTTGCTACTTTGTCTGTCACACTCATTTGTTTGATCTTGTCTTAACTTCATAATAAGGTGCGATTTTTTTTTTTTTGAAAAGAACTGTATGTGTGTAAAGTTTGTAAAACAAAGAAGTTTTGATAAAGGTTATTCCTTTGGCCTCTAATACATGATCATGGTATGCAAGCATTGTTACACCCAAACGGAGTAAAACTATTTGTTTGCAGGCAACCATAGACAATGGGGAGCAATAAAGTCTTCCGTATTTACACTCTGTTAGTGGTGAAATTCATTTTATTTCCTGTGTGTATTTTAGGTCTTTTTTAAAAAAATAGATAATGGCATGTTAAGTAGCACTACTTTTTTTTTTTTCAATCGTGTTTTGAACTAATACTATGTTAGAGCTAATTAAATTAGATGGAGTCGCTTTATGCATTGTGATTCAGTCAAAAAGAACCAACAGAGGTGAGACAAATCAGCTCCTACTCTTGTAACATGCTAGCACAGGTAGTATTTAGCTCATACAGTTCTGTCAGGATGTGAAGTCTGGTATGTTGCCTCTCTTCTTTCCAGCTTTTGGCAAGAACTTGTGATAGTATCTATACTGTCATGTTGAAAAGCAAGCAATTAGTTTAACAACTTTAACGTAAAATACAGTTTATACTTAATATTCTTGTTTATTCTTTTTGTAATCAACATCTGCAAGTCTTTTCTAAAAAAGAAAAAAGAAAAACTAAAACAAATCTGCCTAGCTTAGTTATGACATTGTATGCTATGTTTTCCAGCATTGCGTGTTATGTTAAAATAACTCAGTAATACAATTGAGAGTGCTTTTTGCATTAAAAAAGGAAGTGATGGTTATTCGGAACACGAATTATGGATACATGTTCTTTTTCAGTGACTGATGTCAACGCTGCAAACACTTGAAGCATGTTTTATTACTGTAGTTACATGTTGCTGATTAAGACTCTTACTAGTATTGAACCAGCTGCAGAGTTGCAACAAAACATTGGAAGTTCCTGGTGTTCGATTATGTGCTCTGAAGAGCAGAGCAGGTGCCTTCTGTAATCAATGGATTGCATGAATAATCAATGGATTGTATGAAATTGGTATATTTGTACAAGGTTTTTAAACTCATTATTTTTGCCAGTGGAGAATGACAGAAATTTTCTCAGCATCTGTATCGTGTTTTGATTGCTGTATTAATGTAGTAAGGAGTATTAAAGTAAATGGTAAGTCATACTATTCTCACTAGGAATTTGAACTCATATTTGTGGTAGGAAATTAATCTGGTTTTAATTGCCCATGAGTTTGAAGTATGTTCCTTTTTGTAAAGCTGATCTCACATAAATATAAATCAGTAACTGCCTGTTCTTTAATTATGTATTAGAGTATTGTACCTGCATAGTAGATGAGAATGTGAGCATCTCAAGTTACGTTGTATTGGAGGTCATTAAATCTTCTCTGCTCTATGAAGTTTAGTAGCACTGCATTTCTAATTACTTGAAAAATGTACTATGTTTGTGCTGCTTGTTTTAGAGTGGCTGTGTTCAGCTACAGAAAGACAATCTCTAGCTTTGTAAGCAACTCCACAGGGATTTTGAAAGTATGGAATGCAATTGCCATAAAATATACATAAAATGACAAGTGTTTTTAAAAGCCTATCATTGCAAAGAATTGAGATGTTTTAATACAAAATCAAACATTATAATAACTTGAGAATATTTTTGTAGTTCATAAATACACCTGAATTCTACTCTGGTTCCAAAAAATACTGTATTGCTGTCATGAAAAGATCACTAACGTAACCAGCATTCAATCATAAATCAACAGGCATTCTCTGTTCTTCCATTGCCACTTCCAACTTACCTTTTCTCTCTTCAGGCAGATTATTTCTGCTAAAAATGCTGTAAAATTTGTAGAAATTCTACAAGACGTTTTCAGAAAGTATCTTTTACCGGGGTTAGGTTGCCAGATGTACGTCTTAGGTGTACAAAAACTCACTGCTGTTCAGCGGTGACAGCTAAATGATAAACCTTATTAGCACTCTTGCTGCCATACTGCAAATATTGCTGTGATATAAAGTAGTAATTTGAGGCAGCACAGTTTCCTCTCTTTCTGAAAGCATTGTAAGTAATGCTGATGGTTGAATTGATGGAATGTGACTTCTCATGATACTTCAATTCTCTACTCAGATATCTACTTGTGGATACTGGTAGATCTTCACATGACCAAAACATGGAGTGGTTGACCAAAACATGGTGTGGTTGACCAACATGGTACAAAAATGACATGCAGAAATAGTTTACCATAATGGCATAACAAAACTTTTACTAAGTCACAATATTAGCAGACATAATTAGCATCCAGTGCAAAGATGCAGAGCATCAACTACTGTCTGGAGATACCAGCACTCCTTTGGCTCTTAGGGCATGCCAGTCTACACTACCTTGTTATTGCTAGAGCCCGTCCCTGGACAATGCAGCCTCTGCAGCGGTCTGTGTATCTTGGTAGAACATCTCTTGTCATAACACTTCATCCACCTACTTGCATGATCTCAAGTGGGCAACATGAACTCAGTTTTGAACAAATCTGTAAGGGGAGAAAACACTGCTTGGTAGGTTAACAGCTGGCATGGTGAGGGTATGCATGTGTTGTACAATGGCTCAAATACTGCATCTAACGATCCCTTCGAATCATCAACCCAAACAGCTCCGAGTAGAGAAGCATCTACTATTAGAGGCCACCTTGGGCACCTCTGTGTGCTGTATCCCAGTGTGGCACAGTACTGAACAGTACATACCCTGTGCAGGAAGCAAGAAGTCTACAGGTGTGACCTTTTCAAGGAAATACTGATCTTAAAGCTGGAACCCCTGTGCCTTTGCTCACTAACAACAAAAAGAAAGCTGATAATGTGTTATGCTTTATTGCAAGTACCCCCAGCCCGCAGTTCTAGAGCACTGCTCTGCTAAAAATGAAGGGCAGGTAACAGGGTAGAGCTGAAGGATACAGGTGGTGGTGTTAAGGTGCCTGTGGAGTAAGAAGTATGATGAATAGTTTGAGTTTGCTGGGCAAGCTGTGTAATTTTTTAACAAGTGAAGAAAAATAGCCACAGAGTATATAATGTTTCATTTGCAAGTCAGCTGAGCTTCACTATCCTGAGGACCAGAATTAATTGTGACTCACATTGATTTCCTTTTCCCCAATTCCATCATGTGTGCGTGCATTTTAAAAATTAAAAACACCCTAAGGAGTTTAAAGTTTATGCACATGAAATCATTGGAAATGGGAAAACGAAAGCATCAAGGTGGCAGGACAAACAATGTAGTCTATCCAGAATGCATACTCTGACTAAGACTTCAATTTCATGATAGGTTTGTTCAGAGTGTTTAAATATGCTTTGCATGGTTGCAGTTTAGATACTTTCCTAATACCACAGTATGGTGGATTTCTCTGGACAGGGAGTATATGGAACACAGGTATTTTGTTTTTAAGCTTTTCTTATCAAATGGACTTTTAGTGATATGCATTGCAGAAAACAGTGCTTCATGGAGTTGGGGGCTAACCATCCTTAGGAGATTGCAAATGCTGTGTTACCTATATAACGTAAAGCTTTCAGTACCGAATTTCAGAAACCTGATTTTAATATGCTCAGATACGAGCCACAACAGATGGAATTAAGCAATAGTTCATAGAGGGAGAGCAGAGAACTTTCTGAGTTGGTTATTGGCAAAACTGTTAATGAGCTTACTGCATGAATAATGTTAAAAACAAATGGGAGATTATGCTCAGATCGCTGCCTTTTGAATTCCTCTTACAGAAAATAATACATGTTTGAAATGGATTTGAAAAGGTATAATTTCTTTTGAAGTATCCATTACTTAATCAGTAGGGAATAGTACATGAAATAATACTGAATGAAATACTAATGAAAATAAAAAACATTTTCTTTGTTAGTGTAGTTGAATTGGTAGCTGTGTACAATTCATGATCTCATATTTACACTTCCACCTGAGGTGAGGGAATAAATACTTCATTTTTCAATATACTTTTTTTTTCCTTGAGAATACCATGGTATGGTTTTTTGATATTGACTGTTGTTGTACCATCAAGTTGAGTATGTATTTACATTAAGCTACTTTGATATAATGTTATGTTTTGATAGAAGGACTGTTACCAATGCTTGTTATTTATAATGTTACAAAGCTACATATCTATTATCTAATGATAGGAGATCATCTGTGAGATGTCTACATGCTGCATGTTTTTAAGCATGTTACTCCAAACGGAGTTGTAAATTGAGTCCTGCCATGAACTTCAGTTGACAGGAAAGAGACTCCGTATGTCTTTCAGTCGAAAAGTGATCTGTCTTCCATTAGTCTCTTTTAAATAGATTGTTTGTTACCATAATAAGATGTTCCAAAGTCAACACCGACATTTTGGATTGTTTTGTGTAACTGAGCAGGTGTAAGTGACTTTACCTATGTATTACGGGTAAATGTGCAATTGCACTGCTATTAATAGTTCTTTTTTCCTGTTTGTACATGTCAATTTTAATAAGTTTTTAAAGAAACTTGTTTTGTTTTAATTCACATTTTCATAGTGAATTAAGGGAAGTAGGTCAAAGTTCATTTGAGCGATATTTTCTTATTTCTTTCACATATTGATCATCATAACTTTTTCAGATATAATTGTAAGAATAAATTAAAATGCCAAAAGCTACTTGCGATAAACTCTATATGAAGAGATTTGAAATTCCTTCTTTGTTGCCAATTACAATCTTATACCTCAATAGTGCCTTTTAAATTATTCAAAAGTTTAGCTTCCTGGTGTTTATTAACATTTTTTAGACTGTTGTTGAAAATGTGTATTAGGAAAAGACAGTCCTAAATTTCATTTTGCTTTTCCATTATATTTGGTAGTAAACACAATCTTATCAAAACTACTCAAACAGATGTTGACATCGAGCTTCAAAATCGATGAGTTGCAGAGCAAAGATTTTCTGCACATACCTCAAATAACATTTTTTAAGGTTCATGTTCGAAGTTTTGTTGTACTTCACAGAAAATAATTTTAAAATTTCTTTGAGAGATGTCACAGCCCACATGGGAAAGAAGATGACATGATGATTGTCTGCTTTAGTATAAAAAAAATAATCAGCAGATATTTAGTGGTTTAAAGGTAGGTGCTGTAAAACATGCAAATGTTGAACACGTGATAAATGTTTAGGAGAGGTGTTTCCTTCTGTAATGTAAAAAAAAATAAATACAAAGGAGAATATAAAAACATGGCTGGCTTGCCGTTTGAGTTACTGCAGTCAGTGTATCAAAACAAATTTTTTAGCATGGTTGTTTACGGACATAATTTCATTCAATATTAATGGTTTGTGGAAATCTTTATTATAGACCTGTGTTGTATGTGCTTAGGTGGTGACATGGAGAAAGAGGGTAGGAGAATTGTACTGATTATGTTCTGTTGATGAACAGTTTCAGTAGCCATTAAGATTCAGGTCAGACACTGCTGAGAGAGAGAAAATAAAACTTTTTTATCCTCTTCTAAAATGTCCTGCTGCATGGAACAGCTTTTTTCCCTTTTCACTGGGTTTCTTACAAAAACATCTGAATTTGAGCATAATGTTATGTTAGAGTAATTATATTTTTTGTTGATTAAAAATCACATTCCGTAACAAATACGTGGTTCTGACAGTGTGAGAATACTTTGAATTGTGTTGGTCCCAGAAACAGCTCAACTGTTGCCTATGAAACTAACTCCTCACCATGTTAAGGCACTCCATGATACTGCTTTGGCTGCAAGAATTCTCTTTGTACAGTGTAGAATATATATATGTACACAGTAAAGAGTGGGCATGTTCATGGGAGAAGACTGTTAACTTCAATTTTTGGAGATGATTGTAAATTAATTTGGATAGAATGGATTAATTGTTCTTTATTGACTCAGAAGGCTAGTTTTATCATTACTGTAATAATTTTACATAAAATTATTTAACTGTATCTTTTCAATAGTTCATTGCTGTGTGTACATGTTTCTAGGAAACAGTGTTGGCTGGATGGGAAAGTCATAATACATTTCCGTTCCTGGAATTACCGTGCAGTATTTTTCTGCGTGTTGTAACATGAGAGGTTTATTTCAATTAGGATAGATTTTATATATTTTCTGAATACATTTTTGTTTCTTGATCCAGTTGGACAGTTGCCTTGAAATTAAGGCACTTGAACATACCCATAAATTACTGGGTTTTGAAGGTGCACGGTAATTACACGTTGCATAGAAGAAATCATGCAGAAATGAACTAGAATCAAAGAAAAACCTCAACAATTTACAAGTGATGATTTTTTTTATTGTATCTCAAAGAATGTGTCAATAGCTTTTAAAAAAGGTCTGAGTGAAGTGTTTGCTCCATAATTTCAGTAAGTATTAAAGATTTGAAAGCAAGAGAGCCTTTTCTCCCATGTTCTGAAATACTGACCAGCTGCATTTTGAAATTGAAAATGTATGCCCATTCACTGAAGTTTTAATTGGTCTTTAATTGACAATCAGAAAATGATTTGGTATTGGATTAGCTGTATTTGTTTGTTCTCATCAGCTAATACTTCTAGCTTGGAAGAAGGAAGCTACAAAGCAGAATAGTTTTAAGATGAAAATCTTAAGTGTTTAAGTTGTTTCATTAGACAGTGTAATTTTTAAATGGTACTTACTCCTGCTATTAGAGATATGTATACGTATGTGTATTTATGTGTGAGTGTGCTCCAGCTGTTGTAGTCAGGACAGATACTTTCACAGCCAGAGGTTCCCATTCATTCTCTGTGTCAGCCTTACAACTTGTTCTAATTCTATATAAGTAGAGGCTGGATATAGAGTGAGCTGTCATTTTGGGAAGGCTATCTTCTAAAAGCAGCATTTGCCACAGGCTCATGCCAGAAGCCCGCTGAGGATTTTGCATGCTCTCAGTCCAGCCTGCTTGTATCTCTATGATGGGTCTCCGTCCTTTTCCCCAGGATGATTAAGTTCTGCTCTAGTTTCTCAGAACCCTTCCTTTTAGAGGCTTGGAAAGGAATACAGTAAAGTTTGGATATATCTTTTCCTTCCTTTAAGCATCGTTTTGTAGATCTGTATTTCTGAATCATTTTCTCTCTGTGTCTATTGCAACTGCAGGTTCAATGAGTTTGCTATTAACAAACATCAGATCTGAGATGCAATTCTCAATTTTGAGCTGGATTTGTTGGGATGGATTTTGAACTTTGTGGAAGGGAAGGAAAAGATTAAGGAACTGAGAAAAGCGTCTTCCTTGTCGCACCGTGTTCTTTACATGTGCCCAAACAGTTGTCTATATGCTTTATATCAAGAAGCATTTACTCCAGAGATTATTTTTAGTATATTTATATTAATTATACTTTTACAGTGATTAGTTTTAAAAAATGTAATGAAAGCATACAATAGATCAGCTATTCCTTGAAAAAAAATACTGCTAGAACAAGACATACCTGTAGTTTTCCTTCTCATCGCTCCTCACTTTTTTCTCCTTACATGTATATGAAATAGTTCTTGTATTCTGACAGTGTATTAAAATTGTAAGCTGTGGCAAATTCAAGATGTTTGAACAAGAGGTCAGATATATTTGTACTTTAATGTACTTAGAGTTGATATTTGAAAAATAAAGCAGAGTGGAAAACAAGTTGTGTTGTGACAATGAACGATTTCTATTGTGAATAACAGGTAAATTCAGAAATCTACAAGTTTAGAAAACATGACTCATCATAGAAATACCAGGAGAATTAATAGGCAAAAATGTCTTGCAATGTGGTGGTTATTTTGTTTATGATATTACTTTTCTTGGGATTTTTTTTTCATAAAGTGATCGGGTAGATGCAAATAAAAGAAGAGTAGGTGCTTACTTAGATACCTACTAACAGTGCCTGCCAATGCAATAAATTGAATATTTATTGTTAGGCATAACAAGCATCTCGGTTCAAAATATAAGCATACTAGGAGCTTGACCTTTTTTTCTTATTTAAAAGAAAACACTAGCATTCGTTTCAAATATAGAAACTGTATTATTGTGACAAATGCTGGCTTGTCATCCCTCAGGGGAAGATGAGTGGAAGCCAAGAGAGGTGTTGTGACCCAGTCATGACTGGTTTGGAACATACTAGTGAATGGTGCCCTTCGTATCGGACAAATGTCACTGCTCTTGTCAGATAACCATTTGTTCTTGTGAACTTACTTTTGTTATAATAGCCAGTATAACAATATGTCCAGAAAAATTATTGAGATTTTGACATTTGATGTCTCAATTGCATGTAAGCCTTCATTCATTTTATTTTTCTTCCTTCACCCATAGATAGCAGGCATTTTCTTTTTGTCTGAAAAATCAGGTAGCATAGTTTGGATGCTAGACAGTTGTTGTTCTTCTCTTTTTCTTTGCGTAGTTTGTTTCAAATAAATCAGTACTCTGTTATTTTTTGTAGTATCTGTTTGTTTCAAGACTGTAAGAAGTGGAGAGAGTGCCATTTACTTTCAGAACAAACATGCTGTGTAAGCACTAAAATGATGCTCATTTGGTAACTTGTTATTCTTTCTTCTGGATGTAGAGTGTGATGGGTGAGGGACTGTTATGGCTAGGGCTATGGTCCCAGCTGTGGCAGTAGGAAATGTGGATCTATTTCGCTTCTGTACCTCCCACAGGTAACTTCTGTGATTTTTGTTTATTGTTTGAGAAGCTCAGTTTTGGGTGCTAAGTCCTACGGCAGACTTGTATCACTGTTAAACTATTATATTCATATATAGCTTTGATACGAACCTGTAAAGTATGTATCACTTCCAAGTTATTTCTTCTTCTGGTCATATTTTAAATCTTGTTTTCATCTTGTTTTCTATCCTGAAAACAAGTAGTCTTGGCTTGCTTTTTTATAAATCAGGAAGTATATTCTTCTGTTAGCTTAAAGAGTTGACTTACGTGGGATTCTTTTGCCTTCTTTTGGATTACCAGTGAGTAGCATTTTCCCTTTAGAACTGCCTCTGTACCATCTGTGGTATGTGCAATGCAAATGGCAAAGTTGAGCGGGTTCTGTATTGTATAGCGGTCATGCACAGTAATAACATGTAATAGCAGCATGTCTTTCCATGCATGGCCTACCTTTCTTATTGACATGATAGCTTTCTTCACTATCTTCCAAGTGATATGCTGAAGCTGTGTTTGAGTTTTAAGAGCGTTTAATTTGTGAGGTGGGTACTACAACACATGTACTCTGAAATGTTCCAGGGAGACCTCATAGTGGCCTTCCAGTATCTCAAGGGGGCCTACAGGAAACTGGGGAGGGACTCTGTCAGGGAGTGTGGCGACAGGACAAGGGGAATGGCTTTACCATAAGAAGGTAGGTTTAGTTGAGATATAAGGAAGAAATTATTTCCTATGAAGGCGGTGAGGCTCTGGAACAGTTTGTCCAGAGAAGCTGTGGGTGCCCCATCCCTGGATGTGTTCAAGGCCAGACTGGATGGGGTTTGAGCAACCTGGTCTGGTGGGAGGTGTCCCTGCCTATGGGGGTTGGAATTGGGTGGTCTTTAAGGTCTCTTCCAACCCAAAGCATTCTAAGATTCTATGAAATGCTCTGCTAAGCACTTTATCCTGCTCTATCTGAATGACTGCCACTTAAAGAAAAATTTGAGATTTGAGATTGGAATTTTATTATCGGTGATCTTGGCATTAAGATGTTCAAGTAATAACACTTGCTGATGGCAGAGAGAATGGTCCCTTGTCATTAGGGGACAGAGATGTTTTTTAGATTAAAAAAAAGTGGATAAACAGGGCTGGAGGGTTAAAGAAAAAATTATGCATTGCAAGATCGTTCTTTTGGGAATAACGGGCTTTCAGTTTTTAGAATAAACTCGTGTTATCTGTTGGAAACAGTAATGTGTGTACCAGTTAATTGTAGCTTTTTGCTGTGGTATCTACACGTCAACTGACAAGTAGAGAGAGTGTGGGCTGAAAGGCAAATGGCTGGTCTGCCATGTCGGTGAAAAAGAGAGAGATTGCTAATGAAGAGCTCATACCTGGGATAGAAGACTGCTTGACATAGTACTTCCTGTACCATATTCCAACTCATCTTGGATATTTTGTACAATTTGCCCAAGTCCCTTTGAGATCATTTCAGTTTTGGAAGAGAAAGAAAAACAAAACAAAACATTTTTTGAAAGATCAGCATCACCATGAACTGCCTGAAAGAATTAAGGTTATTAGCAGTAAATACAAATTATATATCTAAAGGATCAGACGACTTTTAGAACATGACAAAGCTCTTTCCCTTAAAAAAACAGACTAAAAGTTACAAACTTTCTCACTAGTTCCAGTATTTTACATATTCTTAAGGGAAGTCTCATGTAGTTTCAATTTATGAAAGTCATGTTTGAGTTTACATTTCCTAATATTTTTCCAGTCTCATTTTGTTGCACAGGAAAAGTAGTTGGAAAGGCTATCAGATGTAATGGAGTACATTTTTTTAGAATCGGTACATAATCAGAAGTACAATTGCAGATGACTTCAGTCATAGGAAAATGAAGTGCTTAAAAGATATTTATTAGGAGATAGCTTGTCAGTGAAAAGTTTTGTATGAAAAATAAGAAAGATGAACTTCTTGTATTTATGTAACTATCCAAGAGCGAGCTAGCTAGTTGTAAAATGAGGGCTATAAAGTTTTTGTTTGTTGTTATCTGTGTGTCATGGAGCAGCCGAATGGTTTCTAAAATGTACAGTCACAAACTGATTATAAAATTCCCAAGGGGAACTCTGATGGGGCTATCATAACTTAACAATGGAATGGTGAGTCACCGCTGGAGGAATTCATGTAATAATCTTTTCTGGTATTTATAGGACCATGAGGATAAAATGTCATTTAATTTTATTTGATTAAAAACTACTAGGTGAGAAAGGAGAAGAAAAAAATGAAGCATTTTTCTTCTGTCTCAGGCATGAAAGATGGCTGGAATATATTTAAAAATAATTATCAAGCAGTATACTATAGTGATTACTTTAAAATCTGATCAATGCTCCAAAATACTTGTGTTACTAGTAAAATTAATTTATTTGATTATTTAATGTGATTTTTTTTTTTAGTTTCTAGATCCAAAATGTTGCTTTTGAGTGGAACAACTTGACTGAGGCATCTTCGTGAGTTCTAGCTTGCTAGTGTAGGTATATATGTCACCGTTCAAAGATTATCCATAGAAGGTCTTTATTTACCTTGAAAAGTTATGCCAAACTGTACTTAATTTAGCCTTAGCTAGGTTTGCTGGGATGCCAAAAATTCTTGAGACTATTCTATTAATGCTGGTGATGCAGTGTTTTATCTAGCATTGTGTATTCAGTCCTGCAGTCACTTCCACTTGAATCAGAGCTGTTTCCTTTTTTATGTCCTGATCTCAGTTTAAAGATTGTTACTGTTTTCAGCTGTTGCCTCTAAAAGGTTTGTGTTTTGTCTCCCTTTGCCTCCCCCATCTCTTTTTTCCTTCTCTTTTTTCTTTGTTTTTGGTTTTCTTTCCATATTCTTTTTTTTTTTTTTTTTTTTTAAGAAAGGGCAATGTAATTTGAGCATGTGTTTGTTCGCAGTGAATGCTTGCATGAATTCTTAACTAAAGCTTTTAGATGCTGTCACAATATTGAGAGCCTGTCACTGTGTCATTGTACAACAGTCCATATCCTCTCTTTTCTTCTCCTTTGCACTCCCAGTATTCATTTTCTGTTTCTGCATAAGACCTTCTGTATGGTTCATTAGTATTCAGCATGTGTAAGGGGTTTACTGAGCTTAAAGTTAGTCAAATTTAGAATTAGTGAAAGCAGAGGCAGATGTTGGTGAGGAAAGGTGAGATTGTTAAGCAAAAATAAAGATAAGTATTCTTAATTGACACAAGATCCACAAGATCTTCAAAAATTCATTTGGGGGAATATTTAAGTTGTCTCGATATATAGTTGCCAAAAATGCCCCCAGCTCCAACTTGTCATGCTTTCTGCTATTCAAACTTGATAAAATAATGGACCTTGAGACGTGCTAGTGAGAGAAAAGACACAAAGGATCAAACTGATATAATACTTTCTAGAGTTCACCAAAGAACAGTTTGATATTTGGAAAAAGAACAGATGTGCAAACAATAAGCAAACTGGTAAGCACATCAGTGAAAAGAATATGAAAGAGTATGTTTTCGAAGTTCACCTTACTTGTGACTTTGAGTGGAATAAAACTGTTGTTCCAGACTTTTTTTTTTTAAAGAAGACATAAATATCTACTTGCTTTTATCGCTTCCTATGCCTTCCTTGACAGCACTGTAATTCCCTTTCAGGAAGGCAATGCTGAGGTTTTCAGAAACTCATGTGGTAAACTTCTAGCTTATGATTTCAAATAAGAGTATTTCTTCTTTCTCTTCCTCTTCTGCCATAGGCAGGGATGTCACCCGCTAGATCAGGTTGGTCAGGGCCTCATCTAATCCGGTCTTGAACACCTCCAGGGATGGGGCATCCACAACCTCTCTGGGCAGCCAGATGTAGTCATAGCACATATTTGCGCTCGAAAAATTTGTTGCACGCCACTGGGATTTTTTTGCATGCAAAGACTTTGGAAACTGTGCAAAGGCAGCAGTAATCCTTAGTCACAGCTGAGGGGAGAGAGAATTGGGGTCAGACTATTCCTGAACTGGGTGCCAGAGTAACAACTTCAAGAAGTTGTTTGTGACAACTTCTTTGAGTGCCTCTGGAAAGGAATGGACTTTGTTAATACCATGGTGCTTGCCTTTGGTAGACTAGCTTTGGTGTAATGCAAAGTCAGAGTTGATTAAAAATTCAGAGGTGATACCCTGCACCTGAAGTTACTGGAGGTTGTGTGTGCATATCATGTTCAAGGCTTTTTTGACTGTTTTTTTTTTGTCTGTGTTTTTAGTGCTTTAATAGATATATTTTTTAACCCGTTACTCTTATTTCTAATGGAGCAACATTTAAAGGCAGATTTTGAAGTTCTTGTGGCAATAAATTTAGGGATTAAATGATGTGCTTGAGCAACAGAACTGTCTTATACATACTGCTCACAGAAAAAAAAATAAAGATATTCTGTGTCAATTCTTTGGTTCTTCATATGAATGATGCAATTTAATATCGGTTGTTAGTTTCATTAATATACAATTTCATAAATAGTCAATTTTATTATTATGGGATTTCCATAAAAAAAGATCAAGGGATTTCCTTAAACAAAGCTTTTATATATGTTTTCTAAAAAATGTTTCTGGAAAAATGTTTGTGCTTTTCCTCATTCTAGTCTTCATTGCCTTTGAATTTCCCTTTTTATCCAAAGGGACTTTGTGGTTGAATCTTGTTATGAGAGAACACAAAATTTCCCTTAAAGGCTTTGGAGTGTGTAATTTTTGTAAATAAGTTTAGTTAACATGAATTCTTTGTAACTGAATATGATTTTGCTCGACAAGTAGTTTTAAAAACTGTTTCATATTCAAAAATAATTTGAGATGAAAAAATCCATAATTTGTATTGGAGGATATGGAGAATCTATTCTAGTTTAGTTTAGTTGCATGGAGTCGGATTTCTGCCCCTTTCAGCAGAGGTCAGTTAAATCAACTGAGAGGAGACAGTTATGGGAATTCAGAGATGGAGAAGCCAGGGAAGATGTTTTTATTCTCATTTTTACTTGGGTTAAAATACACCGTTATAAAACGATAAAAATCTTTTTCTCTTCTAAACTCCAGTATGTTTTCCCTAGACTATAGAATTATAGATACTTTCCTAGTAATTTAGAAAGGAAATAAATACATCTGAAATGGAAGTGCAGTCATATAACCTCCGAATTGCTAAGTGAAGAGCCAGCTATTTCTGTCAACAAAATAGTTCTTGACTTCTAAGTAGATAAGTAGCAGTGTTGTCAGCCTAAAGGAGTAAAGCATATGGGGCAGCTGCTAAAAACAGTACTGCTGTTTTACAGATCAAAAAATCTTAGAACACCATTGAATTCTAGCTTGCTTTCTTGTATTTCTCACTTCAGCAGGGTCGGATAGCCCAGCCTGCCTTGCTACAAGGTGGCTAGCCGTGTCCCAGCTTGCAAAGCCTCCTGGTCAGCCTAGTGGTCAAGTAGACTCTGACTTCAGGAACCTCTCTGGAGTGAGTCTACAGAAACTGTAGGGCAGTCTCCCTTCCTTGCAAGCAAATGATTTTCTCCAGATGTTCTCTTCTGTGAGTGTGGCTGAGAGTCAGCCAGTTCTTTGAAGTCATCTTATCTCTGTGTGAGATTTGATGACAGCATCACCCTTCTCAAATATGAGACCAAGTCTCTTGTTGCTGGTTTTCGTCAAATTTTGATGGTGGAAATATGAAATCTGTATTTCTCTCTGGGAACTTGGGGCTCTCTGTACATGTGCATCGTTTTGTCTGAGCGCAGTCAAAGTTCAAAAAAAAAAAAAAGAGTATGGTATATGATAGTTATTCCTCAGAAATACAGTAATGGACGTTGTTTATCAAAAGGTGTAGCTTAAGCCCTCAGAGTATTTCACATCTGACAATTGAAATGTGGTTGCTGTTCAGGTAAGCATTCCCGTACTACTCTGTGTTTAGTTAATGCATGTCATGATGGTAGTCAAGTTAAAGCAGGTTGGGGCTTCAGCGTATTTTGGTAACCTAAATACATAGCCCTGTCCTTGCACAGTGAACCTGAAATCAATGATACTGCCTTCAAAACTGATATTTTCTGCACTGGTCACGTCAGTCCCAGTCAGGATATATGTGCGCCTGTACTGCCATCACACTTTAATCTGTGGTATAAAACTATGGTAGTGTAATTTTTTTTTATTGGTACACAAATCCATAAGTCCTCTTTTCAGATAGACTTACAAAGCAGATGGTGCTGATTGCTTCCTATAGCCCCATGTCTTACCTAGCTTTACATGCTTCAGTACGAGCAAGTTCAATGAAGCATTGAAATAAGCAGCTTTCCTCTTAATTCAGACTGGAAAGAAGTGCAAAGAGCATGAAGTTGTAGTTGGTTGTACCAAATTATTGTCCTTTTGTTATGGTTGGATAGGGGGGTCCCAACCAACCAGAAAGGTTATTTTGAAATGATTTCATATTTTGAGCAGAATTGCAAGTATTTCCAAAAAGACATTTTGGGACTATTGAAAGGCATATTTTCCTCAAGCATATGAGAAAGATGAATAAAAGAAGCTTTAAATCATCAGTTTATTATGGTTCTATTCTAAGGTAATGGTATTGTCTTTTGTATTCCACAGTGTTTCCTTGATATGACGTTTGGAGCCGGAGGTCATACTACAGCTCTTCTAGAGAAAGCCAGCGATATTACAGTGTATGCACTAGACAGGGACCCCACAGCTTATAAAATAGCTCAGCAGCTTTCAGAAGCTTACCCGTAAGTTGTCTTTCCTGCCTTAAATATGGTTGAGATAAGCTTGACACGTATCGTGTTGTCATATATACAATATTCTTACAGCTTTAATATATAGTTTGTAACCCATTATTGTATCATAACATAACGTCTGTATATACCTCATTAAAGAGGAGATTCAGTTGAATTTATTTATGAATGTTTGTATGCAAATCTTTCTGAGTTTTTTGGAGTTAAATGCATATTTTGTACTCTGTTAATTTTAACTGTGGTTCTAGTAGCCACTTTTAAATATAAAATTTATATTTTAAAAAGAATTCATATGTTCTGCTTCCTTTGAGATTATTCTGATGGCAAAATTGTGCAAAAACATATACTTCATTATTTTGCCAATAAATAAATATTTCACAACAGAGGAGGGAATAATATACTTTAAAATTAGTTAATGTTTTAATTTCTATATAGATAACTATGAATATTAATTTTTTTTAAACGACAATTCAGTTTTAGATCTGCTGAATATTGCGTCAATTGTGCTACTGACTTCAAAAGCTACTAACCAATTTAATAAGCTACTGTTTCTGTATAAAGACTTTAGTTCGTGCTTCAATTTTCTTGTTAAATAGTGTTGAATGTGCTAAATGAACAATGACTAAATTCCAGTTTTTAGCTATACAAAGGTCTTGTTTCTTTATTTTGTTCAAGAAACAACCCAGTCAGAGCATGAGTGCATTTATGCACAAGTATGCTATATGTAGAGATGAATATACTTTTCAGGAAGTTCTATTGCTTAAATTTCACCGGGAAATAAAAATATGTAGATACAAAACTAAATGATATAGAAGAATTAATACTTAAGTTTAGGGAGAGTAGTAACGAGAGTATTTATATCAAAAGAGATTTTTCATAAGGCGAGGGAAATCTTTCCAATAAGAAGAAAAGTGAAAGAGGTGGATAAAGAAACACATGGTTAGTCATGTTTCCCTGCATGAAAAGGGGTTCTAAGGCAGCAATACTATTTAAGCAATGTAGAAGGTATTTTTTACTTTCTCTTAAGAATGGTTTAACTGTGCATTCCTTTCTTCATGTGCCATTGTCAGAGGCCCAGTGGGAGAAATTCAAGCATGGGACAAGAAAGCATAGATAGTTTTATAGTCATCTGACTTTGTAAGACCAGTTAAATATATTTCTCCAAATTTTCAATTCTTTGTGGGCTGAAGTGACATATAGCTTTTACTTATACATTTGTGGGATTCCTCTTTCCCCATTACAGGAGAATGCTGTTTTTGACAGATTTGTGTGGAGATTATATGCAAGAAAAAGTCCATTTTTTTTTAAACTAAGCCTGCAAATAGATTCCACTGGATGCCATTGAAATTGTAACATCTTCTCTAATAAGCCTCCTTTTTCATTTTGTTACAGAAAAATAAAAGTAAGAATCCAGATTAAAGCTAATATTGTATGTAAAAAGTTTCAGAAACATCCACACAACATAACGCAATATTGAACAGTTCCCTGTCTCTCTATATATGTATTTGTAAAGTGTCCTATGCAAACCTGATGTGAAGGAAGTGTATTTTCCAGACAGATGAAGATTTTCCATGTTGGATATTTTTCTGCCAGTGACTGGCATTGTAAATTCTCTACTTGCAAAATGAGCTTTAATTGATATATTATTACAGTTGACATAACTTACTATGGTGTTATAAACAAAGTAGTTCTTCAAGTTCCTGCTTTTATTCGTACACTCGTGTTAAACATGGTCATTTGGACTACAAACATATAAATGTTATCTGCCTTTACAGATGCAAGTTAACCTTAAAAGGTAGTGGATTCTTAAATGAGAGTTAAATTGTTGTTAGAGAAAAATTTTAATGACTGAAAGATGAATCCATGCTACTTGAATGTGTCTTGTAAGATACAGAGCTGTATTCTTGTTTTCCATCATCTTGCATCTTTCCCACTGGAAAGAACAGGTGGGTTGATTTTCAAAAGGTAAATATATCTTCCTTATGATAACTAACGTTGAAAGTTAAATTAACCATCTTAAGATAGGAACATTCTTTTATCTGAAATATGTTCTCATTATTAATTTGCTTTCCCTGAGATATCAATTGCATAAAAAGTTTAAAGAGGGCAGGAGCAGGAATGAGTATACTGGTAACAAATAAGAGTTAGGGTCTACTAACAAATCAATTGTGATTATATTAAAAGATTCAGAGCTTTCATAAGTTGATTTTTGGTATTCATTAAATGATGGTTAATCTTTTTCTTTTTTTATTGTGTATTTTTTGCACTATTTTAGAAATTGATAAAATTCTGATAAGAGGATTGATTCAAGTCTGTGTTGGCACCAAGGGTCAGGTAATTCATCCAAATGAAATCTTTATCTGGTCAGGTTTACTGTCAGTTAAAATAGTTCCCTCATTTGATTTACCAGGCAGACACAAAAATAGTTTTGCTATCATGAAGATGGTAATGGCTGCATGCAGCTGCAAGCTGAGAGAAAAGTAGGGCTGTCCCTTTTGTAAGAAGCACAGCCAAAGATATAACTGACTGAAGACCTGCAGTACAGAAGCATAAGCTTCTCCATTGTTTGTCTTATCTAGGGTTGTTTTTAGTTTCTGTTTAACAGTTCTGTTTTGGGAGAGGTTATTTGACTTACTCAAGTGCTTCACTTCCTTTGGAGCTGACAGCACAAGAGGAAAAAAAAAAAAAGGCTGTTATGCAACTGTAACCAGTAAAATCAGATTTCCAATATGACTGAAATTGTGAGTGCAGTGGGCAATTTGAAAGTTGTGCATCAGTTGAATTTTCTGTTGTCATTTTGTTACTACTTCAAATACAGTATCATACTTGTTTGATCTTTTGAGGATGTTAATATATTCCAACATATCAACTACATGATCTATCTTCGGTCTTGTAGCATTTGCTATAGTCCATCCTACTTAAAGAAAAATAAAAACCTTTAATTATACAGAAATAATTGCCGTTGCTTACTGTGGTTAGGCAATATCATGAATCTCAGTAAAATTGTATAGTTTCAACTATTACTCTCTTTGGGGCTTAATTTTTTTTAAATATCCTATGTCTTATGTCACTGAGTTACAAGATTATTAAAGCTCAAGTTGCAAGAAATACGCCCAGAGAAATGGCTGGAAAACATAACTATAGCTAAATTAGAAGATTTTTCTATGTTTGTAACTAATAAATGAAGTCCCCCTTGTACTTCACTGAAAGCCAGTTGGAGTAATAAGTCACTGGATGAGAACACTGGAAAAATATATTTGATGTTTGTATTTTAAATGTCTCTTTGCTTCTCGGTAGTGATTTTGTCAGAACTAAAATCCAAAGAGGATAGTGTTCCCACTGCAATTCTTGCATTCATTTAGCTTCTCTGTTTATTATTTTTATTTTTTAAAGCATGTAGTGCTGCTTTAATACGGAGAAAATAGGTCAGGGCCTGTTAGATATTCAGTGTGTGGGTGGGAATCCTTTGACGTGCTTTCTGGGGAAGCCTCTAACTTGGGAATTGCTGCTGAGAATCCAGGAGAACAAGATAAAATTCAGTCAGTAGCAATATATATTACAAGTAAACCCTTTCACACCCACTGAAAGGCAGAGGTTAGAGAGGTGGCTGAAATCTAGCAATTAACCAATATCATTGCAAGCTTTTAAGTATGAGAAACCTACGCAAAGCCTACACAGAGGAGATGATATGCTCTTTGTAATTCTCTGCACAGAATAAGCAATTGTGTCCCATAAGTAGGTATAAATCATAAAATAAAATAAAATAATCTTATGTAATTAAACTGTAATATATTTTACTGTAGTTCTAAAGTAATTTTGAATTGGTGCTTATGGGTTTTGCTTTCAGGGTTACACTAAGTTTACAGATAAAGTGGGATAGCATCATCAACCGTATCTTCGTTCTGGGAAAAATAGAATTGATTTCATTAAGTTCTAGGGAAAATAGAACTTTCTTTAGTTGCAATAAACTTATTTAAGTGCTTGTGAATTGTAACTGAGTGTATAATACATTGTTTTTATAGTTACATATTATTTTTATAGGTTACTATTTTACTTTGACTGTGGTGCATCAGAGGAATACAATTAAGCGTGCAATCAAGGCATATTCATTATAACTATGCCTTAACTGTATGTAAGCAAGAAAAAGCTATCTGTAGCTGTAATTTTTTCTAAAGATTTCTTCATGTATGCCAACATGTGGCTGCCTCTTAAACGCAGGCAATGGAGATAAATGAGTTGTCTGAAGTAGGAGATGGAGAAATGTCACTGAAAGAGCTAAAAAGACCTTTAGATCCTATTGCATTTGAATAGTGCATTTTTGTCATTTAGCTTGTTCCCTAAAAGGTTGGTTTGGATAACACGTACATTTCCTTGCAAAAGCACAAGGAATAAAAGTTCCTTTTCTTGTTGCTGAAGCTCAAGCTGCCCAGGTTTCAGAATGACCTTTGCTTTCATACCTGTGTTCTGATCCTTCAATACATTGAGTTCTTGGTTTAAGTTTGGGCCCAATTCAAAGTTACCGTGACATATAAAATCACTTGCAGCAGTCTTCTTTTAACAGTTCCACCCCCCACCCCCCTTTTTATTCTTTGCAGTCTTTTAAAACTTGGCTTTTTAGGGCTTTCTTGTCAGGTTGAGTGTAAGTCTTTTCTCATGTAGCGTACTTATAGATACTTTACTGCCAACATCACATCACTGCAGGTAAATCTTTTGTGTGTTCACTTCCTAATTTTTCTTGCCTTGCAGACACGATAGTGATTTAAATCATTGTATGGTCTGCAAAATCTTTACCAGGTAGAGACTGTGGTCTGATCAGATAGTTCATAAAGTCTTTGTTACGTAACAGTAAGTACTGCTGTCACAGATAAACTCCTTCTCAGTGGTCCCAGCAGAAAATTAATGGTATGTATCTCAAACCCTCTATCCAAAACTGGCCAATGGCATTGGGTTGTACTGTGGCAAAAATAAAACCAAGCTGACAGAAGAAGCCAGCTGAGCCAGAATAGTGGAATCCCATTTCTTAAGAGAAGTGCCACTTTTCCCTCTTCCTGTAAATATTCCCTAAAATCGAGCAAAGGAGGAAAACAGGTTGCCTGACTTTAAGGGAAGTTTATTGTGGTGAAGGGAATTCTTTCTTTTTCTCCCATTGAAGCAACTTGTTAGTTAACGTATCTGAGTCTGTTCCTTGTAAGCTTAACAAGGACAGCATCTCTTCTTTTTTGAGTATACAATACTCAGTAGTAAATAATACAAAAAAAGAAAAGTGGGGAACTCTTTTCCTGGCAACTTTGGTATACAGGTATTTGGTGTGTGTGTGTGTATATATATATATATATATATATATACACACACGTGTGTGTGTGTATATATATATATATACAGGTATATATATACCAAATATATATATATATATACACCATATATATATATATATGTATCTATTTATACAGGTATTTGGTGTGTATATGTATATATATATATATATAAAAAATTTGGTAAATTTTGGATTTTTTTTTACAACCATTTCCATAAGAAACACATAGTACAACGTTCAGTGTTTATTTTAAATGTTCATCACAATGTGTGTATGTGTGTTTCTGTATTTTATGCTCAGCATCAAGTTCTTATGTAACTGAAAGTGTCAACTAGCTATACTAGATGTTACTGGATTGTTTTCTTAATTTACTTAACATTCTTGTGGTAATACTCTGAATTGTTATTGCAGTCATACTCACAGTGAACAGTAATACATCTCAGCCAAGGAATTGTGAAATACAAGTTTATTGTTTTCATTAGGGATCTTAGATCAGGGAGCTGAGATGGAGTGACTAACATACCGTGCAATGATAAGACCAGTTCATTAATACTTCGTTGGTTTTTTCCTGGCTAGATCAAGAGATAATGGAACAAATGCTGATGCTTCTTCACCAAGACCATATTCTTAATTAATCTTTTAACAGAATAATTTGTTGTTTGCTGTGAATATAAATAGTTTATAAAACTTCTAAAAATGTGTATCTGAAATTTTATATTAAAAACAATACGCATGCGTGTAAATATACACTGAGTAACTGAAGGTGCTGGCATGCTCATACCACTGCCCTCAGTTACTGTCAACTCTTCTTATATATGTTAATTGAGACAACAGCAAAAAGATGGGAAATCCAAATTATAGTGTAAAAACATACAGCAGAAAACATGAGCATTACAATACAGAAGTATGGTAGAGTATATTTACTTCTGGGGAAAAAAAAAAGTTAAATGTGTTTTTGTAGAGAGGAAGTGCAGTGTAGAGTATATATGGGAGAGGAGAGGAGAGGCAGGGTTAGTGAATCCTCAGCCACAGTTAGTCTCTTTACACATTGCTGAGTGGCTCAGGAAAAGTCAATTCATTTGAGAAACTCCTATTAATAAGATAGAAACAATTTGTGTTGTTATTTACAAGCTATAGTTACATAGCCTGGTCCTATGTAATTCCTAGTATCCTATGGGCAGCAGAAGTTTTTGTGATGTGTTGTGTGGATACAGGAAGTTACTGTCCTTGGGAACATGCATAACAGATTTTTTTGCTCAAGGAATAAAGGTAGAGATTGAAGTTTGGTCACTGAGTAGTACAATGTTTTTTTGTGTTGTATAATCTGTTTTTTTTTCTTTTGTGTTTTGTTGATGGTTTTTATATAAAGGATATTTGAAAAACTGAAATATAAGTGAGATTGTCACCTAAGAAAATAAAATAGGGTGCATTCTGGAGAATACCTTTCACCTGTTGGGTCTATATGTCTGTTCACATAAGCAGAATACATATATTTGGTTTAAACAGAACAATACATTTCATTTTGGAAAGTGTCATACATCAACTTACATGCAAACTTCCCAAGCACCCTCAAAATGTAGTGTGATTTGAAACCAGGTAGGCAAAGAGAACCTCTTTAGAAAAGGAGGTGGAAGAGAAACAGCACAGAAATTCATGTGTTTCTTTAAAAACACGTAGCTCAGTTTTAGAAGTTTAGGAAGACATAACTAGGAAAAGACAATGAAGATGGTAACATAAAATGATGACAAATCTTTTTGTCTGTACTGGTTTAGCAGACAAGATGGTGTCAACCTGAAGCTTGAGAAGATTGAATGAGTTGGATGCAACAGTTTATCTAAATGCTTTAATATCTTCTCCCTGCCATTTCAGTGGTGTCTTTGTGTTACTCAGCCAAAAGTGTATTTATCCATAGTCTTTAAAATATAAAAGTGATGTTTTTATGAGAGGAATGGAAAGCCTAAGGGAAAGCAAGTTCATGAGTTTTCTGGTGTAAAGAAAAATTGTTTCTAGAGTAACCAAATGTAAGTGAGAAAACTTTAGATAGTTTTCCTTCTAGAACATGTCCTTGTCCAGCAGGTTGTAGTAAGCATACTTTTGCTGTGGTGATGTTTTAATGCATCTCTTTGGCCAGATTCAGTTTCCAGCATGTTTATCCTTTTCCTCAGAAGAGATAAGCTCATACGCTGAAACTTACAGAGTGGTCATGTGCATGAAAGTGTGAGTTGCCACTGCATCATTCGGGGAATACCAGAACAGGGTGCTAAGCTGTTTTTTTTTTATTATTTTTTTGCTATGTGCCAGTATTGTCCATGTAGTTCAGTAACAGAACTGGTATTTAGCTGCAATAGGAGGAGTTGTTAACTGTTTTATGCACAGGAAGCCAGAAAACAGCTCTTCCTTAAACTGTCAGCGAGGGCAGGACATATTGACTGAAACAGGTAATATGTATGTTTGGAAGGCTGGTGCAGAGCTTTTTATGCTCAAGGTATAGGATGTTAAGGACTAATGATCTGGTGAATGTACCAACATTTCACATCTATACATAACAGAATTGTTTTAGCACTGTATCATACAAGATTTTTAATGCTGAATGGCAAGAAATTCTCTCTATCTGCTGGATTTAAACACTATAAATTTTACCAAAATCACTTCAGAGCTCTATTTTTTTTCTGCCTCAGTTGCAACCAAATACTGTTCTGACCTGACTCTTACTTAATTTGCAAGATCTGTCTCACATTGAGGTGGGATGGCTACGGGCCATTTCCAACATTAGTAGCTGAGTTTAAATTTCACATACTGGTTATATAAGCGAAGTCCTTATTTGCACTGTTGAAATCTTAAAAGTAGTAAGGTGTCTTTTAAGAATGTAACTATGTCCAAGTGCTACCTTTATGTAAAATGGCACTCTTTTGAGGCCTGTAGTTACATTGGTATTTCCTCTGAAGCTTATATTTAGCAATAGAAACATTCGGAGAATCACAGAATCATAGAACAGCTTGGGTCCCTACCTTAAAGATCACCCGGTCCCAACCCCCTGCCATGGGCAGGGATGCCACCCACTAGACCAGGTTGCCCAGGGCCCCATCCAACCTGGCCTTGAACACCTCCAGGGCTGGGGCATCCACGTCTTCTCTGGTCAATGTGTTCCAAGGCCTCACCGCCCTCTGAGTGAAGAATTTCCTCCTAACTTCTAATTTAAATCTCTCCTCTTTTAGTTTATAACCATTACCCCTTGTCCTATCATTACCCTTCCGAGCAAAAAGTCACTCTCCATTTTTTTTATAAGCCCCCTTTAAGTATTGAAAGGCTGCAATGATGTTTCCCCAGGGCCTTCTCCAGGCTGAACAGCCCCAGCTCTCTCAGCGTTTCTTCATAGGAGAGGTTGAGCATGACTCGAAAATGTTCATTCTGTTTACTACATCCTATCAATCCTTTTTATACTATATAAGCTTATTTCTTTTAGCCTGGCAAAATTATCTGATGTTTATATTAATTATTAATATGATTTTCAACATCGTTTAATAAACTTGGGTTTTTATCTTTGATCTTTAACATCTGATGTGCCAGTGCTAGACTTTGAGACTTCCAGTCAAATAAGTCAGGACAGTCCTTTTATATCTTCCTAGTTTAGAACAAGTTGATGCCACTTTAATCTGAGTAATCTTGAGAGAAGAAGAATCTTTGTATTAATTTAGTAGGAAAATGTTATAAGAGATGTTGGCTAATTTGAAGCTTTGAAAGAAAGTTTCCAAGCATCAGGTTTAAAATGATGAACTCCTTTATTCTCAATTTTTTTTTTCTTCCCTGATACTATTATTGAATCATTTTGCATTTCAATATTAAGCAGAAATTAGAGTTTTGTGAATAATTGATAATTACCAATTTGGATGGCAGTTTTGGTTCAGGCAATTTTTTGCACAATGTCAAAATCATTGCCATTGTAAGGGATCTTAGAAGGTCATCTAGTTCTGCCTCCTGCTTCAGGCAGAGTTGATAGAAAGAATGTTTAGATTGTAGATTGTAATCTGATGTGAGTGGGTGGTCTTGAATATTTCTAAGGCACAGTAGGATTCTGAAATACATTCACTTTCTGATTCTATTTTTCTATGGTGTTGTAATAGTAAACGAAAAATCCGTGTGCCGACCAAGTAGTGGGCAGTAGTGAGTACTCAAAGGTAGTTCATGATGTCACATCCCATAAAATAGTGTTTTATGTTGGTTCACAGAATTGAAAATATTTTTTTTGTTCACAGAATTTAAATTAAAATAGAGAGATGCATCATCTTGTCATCTCCCTCAAAGTTCTTGATGATGGATCCTCGTCCAAAATGTACTGGAAAGGATTCTGTTTTGGTGATTCATTCCTGCTTCCCTTTATCAGTTTTCATACTCTGTGCTCTAGGTACTCTGTGCTCACGGCAGTCAATATGATCGCTTGCAGATGAATCTGAATCATGTTAGACATTGTTAGACAGCGCAAGTATAGGCCAAGCAGACTATGCTTCTGGCCAGAGGAACAACAGTTTCTGGACCACAGATAGTGATCAAGAAACCAAGAGACATTCTGTTGAATGTGGGTTTTCTTCCATCACAGTTTTTCATCAGTGTTTCTAGGAATACTATTAAATGCTAAGTGTTCTTACAGAGGGAAAGGGTCTTTATTTCTTAGGTTAAGAGGGATAAGAAGCTTTTGGGAAAAAAAAAACACAAAACACATGTATATATGTATTAGTTAAGGATACAGAGCTGGATGTGAGTAAATTGCATTTCTTTGCAGTACAAATATGCATATATTTATTTTTTATGGACATTATATCTATCTGCTAGCTCAACTTCATATAGAGTACAATGCCAGTTGTTACTTTAACCAACAGTAGTTTCAGATGTACGTTATATTGTTCTTCTTAATTCATTTATATCAGTGTGATATAAAAGTGCTCAGAACATCTTTAAAGTTTAATGTTACAGCTCTTATGCTTAGAGTGTTTCTGAGGACAGTTCTGTGCAGCTTTATTTGTTTTTTTTTTCCTGAAAGGAACAAATGTATGCATATATATATGTATTTTAAGTAAATCATAATGATGCTGAAATAAATTTTGAGTTTACGTGATCTATGAAGTAGACATCGACTTTTCCTTTCAGCCAGTTTTCTGTCTTCTTGGTTTTGATGAGAAAGTTTCTGATAGATGTTTAGATGGCTTAGGGTAACTTTCTATTATTTTTGTAACGAGTGCATTACTAAAACACATGTAAAATATTTTCTGTTTGCTGAACTTAAATTCTCATTTCAACATTTTGAACTGTGTGTCAAAGCAAATATATTTAGAAATACCTTTTATAAACATTTAAAGCATTTTAGCTGAACAGTTCTGTGTCAGGCATGTTTTCTTTAGAGTAACAAGCCAGTTTGGTGTTTATTAAAATAGTTTCTCAAAAAGGAAACTGATAGTATGAGTATTTCATTAATTTTTAATTAATTAACTATTTTGTTCTTTATAACAGCAAACTCCAGATTCTCTCTGTTTTTTAACGAGTGATAGGAAGAGAAGAGAACATAGATTCTGATCTGAAGTTTTGTGCACTTGGTAATTAGTTGTCTACAGATCTTTTCATCCTATTGAGATGATGGTATCTTCAGATTTATCAGCAGCAGTATTTTAGCTTGCTAATTGTCAAGAGCTGTATAATTATCTTGGTTTTCTTGATATTTAAAATAGAAAGCCTTGAGGCACTTCTACAAAACTAGAGGACACAAACTGTATTGACATACTTCTTTTTGTATCAGATGACAAAAGAAAAAAATATATTTTATTGGTAGATAATAATTTTTGAGAGCAGAAGATTCCAGCGCTTTCTTATAAAGCTGGAGATGATATGCATGTATGGACAAAAAGATTCTTGTCAGTAATCAATCTTGTCTTTCTCTTGATATTTAAGCTAAACGTGTCATTTATTAAGTAATGACAGCAACAACAACAGAACCGATAGTCTGGAATTCATGAGTTTTTCTTCTAATTTAATAAAGAAAAAGGAAAATGTGTAACTAAGTGAAAATATCTGCTGACACATTTTTGTATCAGTATTGAGGTCTACAGTTAACCAAATATGAAATACATGTGGAGAAATTATTTGTACTTGGGATTATTTTTCTGTTTGAGTCATTGCACTTTAAATACTATTATTTTTACCTTAGATTAGGATCATGCATATAAGTGACATAGACCATTAAAACAAATTACTTTTGAGATTGACTACGTACTTCTACTTTTTTCGTGTCATAATAATAAACATAATTTGCATTTTAATTTGATTTTGGCCTTTGTGACTCAGCTGTGCCAAGTGTTGTACAGAATATTCAAAGGCCCGAAAGTAAAATCAGACATTTAATTGTTGGCTTTGTGTTTGGTTGCCTGAAAAATACAGCAACTTAGCTTGATCAAGCAGTAAAGATTTTGATAGAGAGATTTCAGAATTTCTGTTAAAAATCTTGGTGAAAAAAACGTAAGATGCAGTTTACCTGTGGCCTTGTCACCACCAAACGGTGCAAATGTTTGAGACCAATACTGACTGCTAAATGGCTTTAATTCTTGATGCACACAGATTTCTAAGAACTATTATAAACGTCATGTCTTGACAGCAGAAGTTATCTATAATATTAGTATTGTTTACTATACATTATTTCATTGATTTCTCTCAGAAAGTTAGAGGCTTCTGAATCTTTAATTTTTAAAATTGAGTCAGAAAACAGAACCAAATTCTTTCTGATAATGACAATCCTGTTAGTCATTAATTTTCAAGGTGGTCAGTGCCTACCTCCTACTACCTACGCTTGGCTTGAAGCAGGCTGGGGAAGGAAAGAAGAGGAGAAGAAGCACTCCTTTTCCCTAAACCATTATTTTTTATCTCTGGGAAAGCTTTATTTTATTTAATTATTATTAATATTTTTAAAAAAATTCCAGTGGTTACATGGGAACCTGAAAACCTGTACCTATGCCCCTCATAAGAAACTAGAAACCTATTTCCTGTGAAACAGAGGGAGCAGTCATTAAAAATCTTTTCTGTTACCAGGGAAAGCCTAATCCATTTCTCCATTGTCTATTCGCACCCTTTCTTAAGATTTGATGCATGTTACCATATTTTCTGCTTGTTTGAGGTGGTATCTCATCATCCTTCAACTTATTCATGACTGCAAGCTGTTCCTGGTAAACAATAATTTGCCATTATAGTCAAGAGAAAAATTTAACTTACTTGACTGAGCATCAGAATGCGTTTTGACTCTTTGCAGTACAGCTTTAGTAAGGGGAAGCAATGTTTGACCTTCCCAGTATGGAACAGAAGAGCACGCTTACCCCAGTTCAGCAGTCTGACACAAGAAGTGGATGTTAGCACTTAGGAGCTCTGTATTAAAATGTGACCCTCTGGTGATTTGAATAATATTTAATCCAAAAACTAATAATGTACAAAATTATGCTAGTACCTTTTAATGTTCCGGAGGGCAGGGGAAAAAAAAAAAAGTGTCACAACAGAATTGTATGTGAAGTTTTTCCAACTAGCAAGACCAAAAAAAAGTGTGTTGTCACTTTGTGAAACTGCACTGCAAGAAAGCTTGTTTCAGTTAGAGAGAACTGGGGGAACATCATGGATAATGGCTCCAAGAATATAAAGGGCAACTTCTTATGACTACATTTAGATAACCCCTCAGCTTTTTCTTTTGTTTACTAACAAAACGTGATTCCCTTAGGTTCATCTCACATGGGTCATTACAGACCCATCTTTTGGCCGTTGCTGGGCTTTGTCCCATTTCATTCTTGTGCAGTTAGGAGTCTAGTGCTCTACACTATATTCCAGATGTGGCTTCCACAAGTATTGAGTAAAGAGAGGGAAATAATCACTTCTTCAGCCTGCCTTCACAATGCAGCCCAGTAGTCTTTAATGTTGCCAGGATTCATTGTTTACCCATGTTTACATTATTGTCCACCAAGGCCCTCGGTCCTCTTCTGAAGAGTTGCCACCTAAACAGTCATTCCTCAAATCTGGAATGAGTGGTACCAGCGCATGGCATTGTCCCATCCCAGGTCCAGGACTTTGTATTTATCTTTGACCAGACTTCTGTCAGCCCATTCCTTTGGTGGGTCAAGCAGAGCTTTCCCTCTGAAAGGAAGCTCCAGTGCAACCGGAGAAAAAGTCGCCAGACTTTGAGGTGCAAGTCACACGTTGATCTATTGTACCAGTAGCCTGAGGTAATTTCTGATAGTTAAAACTGAAACATTTAAATTGCCTTTGAGAAATCTGAGTTGTAGTTTATATTTTTGTCTTTAAAAGCTATTGCTGAGGAGAAACGGTGTGACCTGCATAACATATCAGCTACTGAAATGATCTATTAAGTTTAATTAAAGTCAACTGTGTCTTGACAACTTTGCTTTAACTCAACAGTAAGCATTATACTTGTTTTTGTTGGCATTGGACTCTGGAATTACTCTATTTCTTTAAAAAATGTTGGCTGCATTATGGTCTTAAATGATCGCAAATCCTCAAATGACTATGACAGATTTGAAGTGTTTTTGAATATGTCCTTGTTTAAAAACAAAACGAACAAAATCCTCATCCTTAAATATTAAACGACATTATTATAAGTTAATTTTTTTTTCAAACAGCAAATTCTGAGAGATTTTTTCTTCAAGTTTTTTTGCAGGATTCAGAGAAAAAAAAATAGTGGTTCAAGGTTCAGTGCTTCTTGGTAATCAGTGCTGTATTGGGAAGTGAAGTCCCTGTCTAAAGTAGCACGTGGTTTTGGATAGTTTGCTGTGTGAGTAAGAGAGGACTGGATATTTAAGTTTTACTTTATTTTAGAATTACACGATTTAAAGAAAAAACTCAAGTAGACCTTGGTTGCTTTAGGTCATACCCTTAGTCGATGATATTCAGGATGGAGGGGAAGAAAGTTATTAGACTAGTGCTTCTTAATCATTTTTGCATTTAACAAAATCTTTTATAAGATATTCTGCTTGTTCTTCCCTGGTGCAATGCTCATTTCAGTCACAATGTGTTACAGATTTAACACATCTCTAAAGTGCTTCAGCCAAACTCTTTGAATATTTTAAGCTTGAACAACAATTTCAATAGAGCTTTATATGAAAAAATGTGCACCCTTTAACTAGAACCAGAATGTTCTCACTGTTTTGGCTTTCTGACGTCTTTCTATCCCATAATCAACTTTAAGAGGTACTGCAGGTGGCTTGAAGGTAGAGTGAGTTAACGATTAATAAGGATTTACACAGCTTTTTGCGTCACTTTTTATTTCCAAATCATTTGCTAACAAGTCACCTAAGGGCTTAAAATCGACCAGGACAATAAACAGCAGGAGCCTGTAGTGTAATTGATGTTGATGAACAAAAATAAATTATAGAAGTCAAAATAAGTATTGTTTTATTGGTTGCACTTGATACTATACAAATTTGTTTTATTGTAAGGAATACAAAGAGCCAATTCGAATAATGATTTTTCTGTTGCAATTTTATATAGAACCTAAACGTACCTCTTTATATAATGCAGTGATTACTCAATTTATCAAATGTTGCTGTATGACTTTTTCTCAAGATCATACACTAAAGTGGTTATCAGTCCTAATATATCTTTTTTTTTTTTCTTTCTGTTATAAGTCTCTTTGAAGGATGTCATCAGAGCAGGAAGGCACTGTATCTTCAAATACTGTAAAAACTAGAAGAGCAACAAAGCAACACAATTTCTGTGGCCATGTTGAAGGTTTCTGTCTGAAGAGTATAATATCTTGTGTTCTTATGTTCCTTTTAAACCTCAGGATCCTTACCAATAAGATTATTCTTTTAACCTTTTAACTATAATAGCTAAAACCTTCTAAACAGGCAAAATGATGGTGATTATGAAATGATGGGATATATTTTCATTATTTTCATCATTTCACCACCCCTCCCCCCCCCCCCCCCAAGAATGCCCCTGCATAGGCAATTCCTGTTTTCCTGAACAAAACTTTGACAAACATATCTCTTACTACAAAATTTTCTCACAGATTTCCTGTAGTGTTACTTATATAATTTGATTATAAATATTGATTTTTGCAGTTGGTGCTGAGTTTTCTCCCATGCTTTTACAGGCTCCTATACTGCTTAAGTGTTTTCTGCTGGAAGTTTAAATGCAGTGTAGGTGTCTTTTAAGCCTTTCACCAGCCTCTTACAAGGGTGAAGTCTTCATGTATGTGAGCCTTAATCTACAGTGCTGTAAGGCAGCTGAATTTCTTTTGCTTTGGGAGATGTATGTAATGGTATGAATGTCTTAATATTGTTGAACTAAACTTTGGATAGCCTACAGGTCAAAATGACAACTATCGTTATTCCTAAAGTAGGTTCAAGTTAATGTGATTTTGGCACACTGGAAAGGCATATCCTCATGCTGATTGATCTTAAAGTTCTCTGAAGGCTATACATGTTGCAAGTCTCGATGATTGAAATGCTAAACCAGTGGGTATTTTTTTTTTTTTTTCTCAGTTAGGAGAAGGAAAGAAGTTGAAAGTATAGCAGTTAAATGTCCTCTGATTGCAATCATTGTTTTTCAAAAATTGCTCTTGTGGCTCTAATAGAAAATGCATACATTGTTAATGTGATGCATGCTATCCTAAGCAAATGGGAACTGTCTAATAAAGTTTGCATGCAGTGAATAGTACTCAAATGGTTTTGTGTATGCAGTATATATTATGATTTCACATCATCTTCCAAATGTATCATGATCATACACTGTGTGATTTTCTAGAAAAAAATACATTTCAAATTTTTTATTTTCAATATGTTGAATGATTTTTTTTTTGTGTCAAGTGAATGCATAGCAAAGTAATTTCTTATTTTTCATTCTGGTGTCATGCTAAAATGTTGAATACTGTTAGGAGTTAAAGGAGTTCCCGTTTCTTAGCTGGATTGGCTCACCCTGTGAGCTTTGTTTGCAAGGTTTCTTCTGCTCTTTACTTATGCTATGGCTCATCACTGTAAAATGAATGCTTCCCAGCCCTTTGCTCAGGTAACTTTCATTAATGAATTATCTTTATCCATCATAGATAAACTGGTGTAATAGATCATTTTGTTCCATTTTACATTTATTAAAGATTGGGAAAGGTGCATTAAACATAGGCTTATTACTGTGTATTTATGTGGATTCATTGGTCCTGGAATTTTCACCAGAGTGAAAAGAGTGAAAATTCACTCTTCAGCATGAGCAAAATTATGTTTTTTTATGCTATTGTGCAGAAAAACAATGTTGTCAATCATGGATTTTGCTCAAGAGTTTTAGGAATCTTGTAGGTTCAACAAATTGAGAGAATCTTTCCCTATTTTCCTGTTGCTTGCCAAGAAGCCACTCTTTTCGCTAACCCAGCACTTACATTAGCAGACTGAAATCATAATTTCAGACCTTGAGGGCCTACACTTGTATGGGAGGTCTGTTGATGGAAAAATAACTGCAAGACACTTAAGTTTGCCCCTTAGAAATGGAACAGCAAGACTTCACCTCCCTCAGAAAATTAGTTGCATTACTTGATTGGATTTTAAAGTAAACACATTATTTTGTCATATTAACATCAGAGTCGTAATGGAGTTTTCCAACAGCACAAGTAGTTACCAAAGAAAAGCACAATGCAGAAAACTGAATTTTATGTTAAATTTATTAATCAAGATCTTCCTTTATTGCCTTTATCTGAGTTTTATCTTTTCAGTTTAGTCACTTAATTTCTTCATCTGAATCTGTTGTTAGCCATCCTCAGTTTTTGTAAACTTCATCTCTTAATTTGTTGTTCAAGTTCTCCATCCTTGCTGTGTGAGCCATGAAAACAGTTCCAGGAGAGAGTGCTAAGTCTTCTTTTCTTTACCAAGTTCTGGTCCATCTTGTTTGCACTTTAAGGAATTTCTCATGATTCTTGTTATACTGGCATTTAGAATTGTAAAGCAGAAAATTCTCCATTTTCCCTAGTGTTTCCTGCTTTTAAAAACACTTTGCATGTTATAATAAGTCTGTTTTCATTTCAGACTTTTTTTTTTTTTATTTCTTTTTAAGGCCTTGTGCAGACACAGTGGTAAAATGTCATAAATTCCATACTTGGAAAAATAATTATCTTACAACCATTTAATTAAGATTGTGTAACGCTATTTTTGCTCTGAGGATCACATAAAGACCTCTCAAAATAATAATGGCATTGAAACATGAAACAGGTTGCCTGGATGGATGTGGATTTCAAGTCACTGTTAATTTTAGAGGCAATCTTTTATAACTTTTCATATTATCTTTTAATGTCCTGTGTCTCTTTAAATATTTTCCCAGTGAGGAAGCAAGAGATGAGTCAATTACCCTTTATACTTCGTACTGTCGTGCCTATATCATACTTCTAATTGCTCAGACATCTTTCTCCTCTTAGTATAGCATTAAAAGATGTTATATAAAGATGTACAGAAATTTATTGGGTTATAACACTGGGGGGGGAATGTAAGGAAAGTGCTGGAATTGAGGATATCAACTTCCATGGTCATCTGTCCTCAAATATTACAGAGATGTGGGCTACACTTAATATTTTTATGTATTAACAGATTTTGGGAGTAGAGTATACAAATAATGTTTTTCCTGTTTTATCCTAAAGGTAGGGCCTCTAAAATAGAATACATACATAAAAAAAACCCCTCAATTCTGTTTAGCTTAGAATAACTTTATAAGTAAATGTTTACATTGAAAAGGTATTGAAGTATTGAAAACTTGGTCAATATTTTTTAAGGGATTTTTTTTTACCAGGAAAAAAAAAATAAAAAAGAAACTTTTTGGGAATTCTTGATGCAGGATGTGCTTTGTAAAATGTAAGAATGTTTGACTTAAAGCTAACATGCTAAGATAATGAAATGTTGATATCTTATTAACAAAATTAATGTTTTTTTTCCTACCTTGTGAAAGTTCTCTAAGATATAAAATGAAAATTATATATATACATGAGTGGTGTTTGTATTCTGGTTTTGTTAGTAAAATGTTCACAAAGAATGTGAAAGAAATTGTGGGAGGACTATTTCCCATCCACAGAATCTGTAGTTGCTAATTATAGTTAAAAGATATTATAAATCTGAGAGAATACACTGTTGCGAACAAACTACATTTGTGATAGAAGGTTATAGCACGTGGAAAAGTTGCAAAAGTCTGGAAGTTGTCCACAAAATCTTGTAACCTTCTTGTAACCTTCTGCAGACACTACTGGTCAGATGTTCTTGTTTAATATATCAGAAATAAACCTCTTTTTTTATAGAATTTTATGTACTGAACAGGATACGGACTACTTGCATAAGATCTTTACTTGAATTCAGACTGAAGTGGAGCAGCTTGGAAGAGGACTGTTCCTTTGTTCAGCATGTTGATGTTCTGTCAACTTTTATACTGCTTATTTCTGTTTATGGTCTAATTTGTGGAGTCACTTCGAGTTTTAAGATACGCTTTTATTTTCAGTTGTAAGTATTTGTCTTACATGAATGAATGAAGGAGTGAGTGTCCCAAGTTGTTACACATTTTCTTTGGCTCTTGTTGGAAAGTACTTGGGGGGAGTTGAAAGCATTGATTGGAACCGCCGATCTCCTACTCTTGAGCCCCGTGTTGCTTGCAAGAAGTGCTTGCTGGGCTGCGTCAGGTGATGGCAAGAGGGCATCACATGATGGCATCGCACTGTGGCATAAAAGATGCAGAAAACTGGGCAGTGGAAGGACATGTGTCATGCAGGGCTGCCACTCGCGCCTTCCCTTTCCTGCCCATGTGCTTCTCCAGAGCTCCCTTTCCTCTGCTCTCTCTAATGGTAATTGGGTAGTGGCTTTTAACCAGATGAAGTATTTGCCATGTCATTCATAGTGACAGGATATTTTGCCACTTCTGCCATATAAGAAAGGAATTTAAACATGTATTTCCCCAGTGGGAAGAAAAAAAGTAGAAATCTCAATGCAGCACAAGATTAAAGATACAGATAGAAATGGGGACATGGCCAAGGCAGCAAATGTGCACTGCTTCATCATTGCCCCTGGCAAGCTAAATCTTAGATGACTGTGTCACCAGTCTGGCTGTTTATTCTTCACAAAAACTTGTGGCTGAAACACACTTGTTCCCCCCTGAGATGAATTTTGTTTTGCCAGCCTAGACAGGTGCACCAGCTGATTTTATAAAAACAAACAAAGAAAAAACATTAGGTCCCTGGTTTTGGACAATGCTGTGTTTATAATGTAATGGTTATTCTGTTGTGTCAGAAAATAAAATAAGGTTAGAAAGTCCTGTGTGCTGCAATTTAGATAAATAAGGCAAGTAAAATGATGAACTTTATTGGAAAGATTAACAGCTGCCCTATCTTAACAAAAGAAATTTAGTGTTTGTAGTCCATTGTACTTTGATAGTTGTTGCTTTTTGTTCATTTTCTCTTTATCATTTGCTTCTACTTACTGGAGGGGAAAAACTTACTGGAAAATTAGGACTATTTTGCAGCTGAAAAAAAATGTTTGCGATATATAAATAGGATACCATTTACTATTTAAAAGGTACTTGGAGACGATTTTTGCTCTCAGTAGCTTTCTTTCACTCAGGATCAAGTACTGAAAATGGATTAGACAACTGAGCAGTGAAAATGTTCAAGTATATGTAGTAAGCTATTTTTGCCACCCCTTGGGTGCTCATGATAATCAATAGGTAAGGATTCCCTTTGGCAGGTTTTTTGCAGGTTACTTTTTTCAGATTAACACTAACTGTCCTAATGTGTTTTGTTTTCACATGGAACAGGAGTTAAATGCTAACATGGTTATCAATTTTTATTTGCTATCATCTAAATTAATGTTGAAATGATTGCACATTCGGAGTTTAAAACTCTGTTTCCCAAACCTTATAATAAAAGATTGGTTGCCAAAATTTTCTGAGGGAAAATAGAAGTAGCAAAGTAGCACAGAAGTGTAGAGTACATAGAGTACCTAGTAGCATAGAAAGAGAAGTAGCATATAGTAGTAGCTTTTCCTTTAAAAGATAAGAAGAACAAAACTTGCTGCTCTCGTGAAAACAGTTACTTGTGACTAGATGAACAGCTGATGGGGTTTTGCCAGACAGGAACAGGGGAGGCACCACGTCAGTGGTTCTTGATGACCAGCCTCCTTGTTCATTTGGATGGGACCATGGATTGACCACAAAAACCCATGAGGAATAATGGCAGGAAAAATCCTTTCCACTTCTAGTTCAGAGTATGTTCGGGGAAGATCATACAGCCCTGTCCCTCCAGTTTAAGTCTGTAAGCCACAACTGAACCATGTGCACAAGAAGGAAACTGCAGGTTCCCTCTAGGTGAGGCTGAAGGCCTCCTAGCAGAATTCAGGATAGCATTCATTTTGTATCCAGATTTTAATTGCTGGACAGCTTTTACCTCCTTCCAAGTAGTCAACAAAACTGTCATCACACATCTAGTTCCAGCTCCAGAACTGTGAACTGCTGGATGTGCTCCATTAGATGATCCTTAAGTTTTTGGTAAAATGGCATATTTCTTCAAACTACTTTTGGATGTGATAGATGTCTTTTGGGGAAGTCCCTCAAAGCATTTCAGCTAAAAAGAAAAATGTTGTCATTTATGGTTATATTTTAGCAAGGTTGTATGATCAGACTTTGGTTTAGAAAGGAAAAGACGAGGCATGTTTAAGGCTAGCCTATCAGGCTGGGCTAGCCTTATGTATGTGGGACCCCAGGTAGAAGTTTGGGGAACCTGCTCTCAGGTCAGTCTTTCCATCTCTAGCCTTGTGTGTCGCTTTAAGCATGTTATCCATTCCAGTCTGTGAATGCAACCATAGTTTGCAAACTCCAGCTTCTGTTCATTCAGTTAAGCTCTGCGTGTGCACCGTGGTCTTGTCCCTCATGTAGGTGGCTGCATCACTGAATCTGTAAACCATTAGTTGTACTAGTGTGGCCCATGATTTTTATCTTTTATAAAATTAAACATAGAGAAGGTATTTTATTAAGTAATTGCTCTATAGAAGGAGTTGAAAGGCAAGGAAAAGCCACTTGCTACTTAGTGTGGTTATTAGAGAAGGAATACAAAGATCTATTGTAGTGCGGGTTTTTACAACTTGGGTTTTACTAGACTGTCTTTTGGGTAAAGGTACTGTAAATGTTTAAAAAATGTCACTTTCACTTGAAATTGTGTGCTCTGGTTTTGGCCATACACTTGAAGAACGCAAGAGAAATAACATCTGCCTTGTTTTGCCCTCTCATATCGAAGTAAGAGGATATTATGAGGCAGAAAATACTATTTTTATGCCATCTATCACCCTTGTTAACATTTTATTAGACATAAATCATGTAGTTTTGGGTTGCATAGTGACAATATGGTTCACCATGTATTCTATTTTTATAACTTTATTTAAAACTGGCATGTAACTTGCTGTACCTGAAACCCCAAGTGAGCCAGTTATTGGAGTGTAACAAAGTTTTGACGTCAGAACTGCTATTTATTCCACTGGCAACCATTAGCAATGCATTACCCTTTGGCACTCGTGTTTTCAGAAACATGGTTAAATTTTTATGACTGGTTCTGGCCAATTAGGATTCTTTCTCAATATAGAAATAAGGGAAGATATCTTTTTTATATCTTACTAAATGTAGCTTTCTAAAAACAACAGCATAAAAATATGAATTACTGCATTCAGAGTTCACAAAACATACTATTGAGCCACACTTCAGATTGACTGCTTGCTGTACGTGTGTATTTCAGAGTCAGGGGTTAAGCTAGGCTGCCTTGTCAAATGTGTGAGCCTTTATTAGAATTTAATGCAATTACAGCTGAGTCATGCTTGCAGGTCCTTCTGGCAGCTTCAGCAGGATGTGAAAAGGGGCTGAAAACTTAAGGTAGAGAAAATTAGGGAGGTGCAGGGGGAATGGAAGAAAATTGAGGGAGAGGGGGCACCAAAAAAAAAAAAGTAATAGAGAAATTTCAGTCGAGGCTTCTGTTGCTGGCTTTTTTCCCAAAAAATCGAAGTTTGGCAATAATAGACTTCAGGGTGCTTGCATGGACTACATACAGTGTCATGGCACAACTGGGTAAGAGGGTGTTACAGGATCTCATCATATTCCTTGTTGGTTGTTAGTATCCCTGTCCGTGTTCAGAAGTAGGAAATGGCATTGTGTCCAAACGTCATCTAGAGCAGACAAGTTGTCTTGCTGTGTCATATTTGGTGGTGATCTCCTAGGGCTTGGCAATGTGCACTGGGTGTTTGTATGTTGAAGTCACATGTCCACAAGAGTTAAGAAACACCTGTTCGTATGTGCTGCTTTACTAGTGCACTGTACGTTTGTAAATTTTGAAGAGAATGCTCTTTTATATAAGAAATTGCTGTTGCACTTTATTAATGATCTTGTATTCTTTAGATCAGTAGTAGAAATATTGTGTGCTTCTGTTGTAAGTTCCCTATAAAAATACTTACCTGAAGCTTTTTATTTGTAAAAGACCAATTTTAATATGTTGGATAAGTGCTTGTGGTTGCAAACTCAAGTTCCATAACTTCAGCAGCTACATCCCAGTTTTCCAAGTGAGTTGAGGTTGCTTTATCTTAAAGTATCAGGCATTTTCTGCTTGTAATGTGGGCAATATTGTGGATGAACTGCCATCTCAGGAGCAGCCATGGGGGAAAAAGAGTATTTTGCAAGTTCTGCTTGCAGTTGTTGTACTGGCCAGGCGTGGAGCTGCTGACAGGCCTGCCTGCTGTCTGCTGTGTCTTGGGTGGGTGTCCTGGGTGCTGTGCAGCCGGAGAGCAGGCAGCATGTCAGAGGCTCTGCTGTCTTGTATCAGTCTCCGCTTTAGTGACCTTATTAAGTTAATGGAGACAAACCTTCTTTCAGTGTAGTGACTGAGAAAATCATTGAAACATACAGGCTAGAAGAAAGTAGTTGTGAGGACTGACAAAGAAGTGGTTTGTTTGCCCAAGGGGCTGGACAAAAAGACTGCCTAAGAGGTGGAGGGACTTGGAGGCCATCAATGCAAAAAGGATAAAAGCTACACTAGAGGCTGGAAGAGAAAGCAAGCTACATGAGATGTTTCCAGTTACTTTGGGGAAGGCAAGCAGGCAATTACAGAGGGAGAAAGGGTTTTATTGCCCAGGCGGCTGTATAAAGCAGACATTAAGTCTGCCAGAAAATGAACAGCCTTCTTGGCTACTCCTGTGTGCATGTTGTTTGCATCTGTCTGAATGTTTTCTATGAACTGTGCACACTCTGACATGAAATAACAGAATCCACACTTTGAAGCTTGAGTGAGAACCATCAAAGAACACGGTTGTTTTCCTTTACAATCCTTTCAGGTTTTTTTCTTCTAAGAATTTTTGTGGTGGACAGGTCACTTGTTCATGCTTGTGTGCTTCATGAAGGTGGTTAAGTCGTACTATCTTCATTGGGTTATATGCATTTTGAAGCCATTTGATAGCTAGTTGTTTCTGTTCAGAGGGATAACTATAAATGTGAGCACTTAGCTTTAAAAGAAAGATTTGCAGCCTTAGTCTGCTTAAAAAAAAAAAAAAGTTCATGAGAATAAGTAGATACACTAATTGCAATCCCATCTTCACTATGTAGCAAGTTGACTTCAGTTGACTTCTTTTACAAGATGAAAAACTACTTCAAATTTCAAATTTAAGAATTACACTGTAATGTTAATCCAGCTTTAAAATTACAAGAAAATGCTCTTTTCTGAGTGCTAGTAATTTACAAATATTTCAATTTAAATGATATTTGAAACAGTCACTTTTGAATAGTGATTGTAGAATTTCTACTTTCACGTGTGAGATTCAGGAACAAGATTGTCCATTTGAGAGCTTCCAGTGAATAAGGAAATTAGAGTAATGTTTTGAAAAGTACTAATGTAACTTTGATTAACTTTTGAAAATAAATTCATATTTAAGCTGTTACAACCCACTAAATTTAGATGCCTGCAAGGTGGATATCCCTGATATGCAGGTTTTTATTAATTATGGAATAAAGTTCTTCAATAAAAAAAAAATCCACAAAGAAATTGCCCTATCTGTAATATATATATTTGTGTTCCTTGCTCAGACACTGTTATAATACAGGCGATAGCTGCAAAGTTTCACTACAGTTGTAATTCCTTTTTTCTCAGTATTCCATTTACAAAAAACATCAGGTACATTGGAATTTTAGATCAGTCTGCTTGAGAATATTCACTTACATTAACCTTTGTAACTGAATGTCTGTAATTCAGTCGCAGTATACTCTTCAGATTGTCACAGAAATGAACAAAGTAGGTAACAGAAGAATATTCAGGATCCACAAATTAACTTCAGTTTTTTGTTTTCTTAACATTCACGGTTTCATCATGAATTTGATTGACTACAGAAGCAAGGTACATAAATGATTATTTATTTAAAGTCTGATTGGTGAGGCATTGTTGCGGTAGCTTTTTGTGAAGAACTGAGTCATATCCACAATTCAGTATTTCAGCCCTCTAACTTCAATTGCAGTTTGAGAAAACTGTAATTTAAGGGTAATTAGCTTCATCTGTTGATCTTCATTTGTGTAGAATTGTGAAACTGTGCTGATTTCATATTACCTAAATGGAATATGTGTGTACTGAACATGACAGTGTTTCATTTAGTCTCTATCTGTAATGATGTACTGGAAAAGAAGTATGGCTCATAACTCTTTGGTTTATATCTCTTAGTAAATGAGAAATGAAGTCAAGAAGTGGGTCCTAAAAGAGACTTCCTTCCCTTAGAAAATTTGAAAGGCTTTTGAAGTGATTTTTTCCTGTGGTAAACATCCATTCCTTGTTCAGGGAACACGGAAATTGCAATTTCTAGAGAATACCTATAGGCTTATATTGATACAAGGATCAACTGGGGAAGAAAATGACATAGAGCAGGAAAATAATGAATGTAAGGACAATTGAAAAAATACAGCAATCAAAGAATGAAAAGGAAGTCTAGAAGACAAAAACTGTGTGCAAGGTTTGCTGAGAAAAATGCAAAGTCATAAGTATACTGAAACTCAAATGTGTTGAATAATTCACGATTGAAGGGGGTAGGACATTTTTAGGAGGAGTAATATGAGTCAGAGGTGAAATTAATGGAAAAGATATAAATGTGGAACGTGACAGGCAAAATGGCAAAGAACAGAAGTTAAATATTGATTGACCATTCAACATCACTAGCTAAAATTTGTGGGGAAGTAGGAGATAGCCAAGAAGATGCTTTAGAGAGCCCACAGGATATATCTGCAGGATATCTAGTTCTGGGTGGAAATATTGAGTGAAAGATAAGTTCGTTTGTTTTTTAGAGAGGGGAAAAAAAAAAAAAAGAAAATTGTTTCCATGATAGTGCATTTCTGTCTTGCTTCATTTTTTGCTCTACAGCAAAATATATGTGCCATCTCTTACAGTTGCCATGGAAAGTACTGTAGCTTTACACCTCTTTGTCCGCTTCAGCATGAAATCGATCACTGAAAACACTTCTCAGCATACGCAATTCACTTCAGCCTTGGCTCTTCTGCACAGGCTGGAGTCTCCTGCAAATGAGCCACCCTTTTATTTGGGGGGGGATCTGAGGGAGGGGTGTTTGTTTTTGGTAACATCTGTGTCCAGCTTTGAGATAAAGTTTTTAGTTTCTCATTTGAAATGGGAAATAGTTGCCTACGTCTGATAACATTAAAGATTTTCATACCACTGTTTTCATTTACAGGATCTTGTGTAACACTTCTGGTTGTATTTGACCAGACAGGATTTTCTGAAAAAAAGTCCCGTGCCACTTTGTGTGCACACAAGAAAATAAACAAGGATGTTTCAAGTCCTGTGGGTAATGACTTGGAGTAACTTGGGATAACTGCTTCTCACGAAGTAGTTTTGTGATAAGTAATGAAATAACACTCTCAAAAAAAGAAATATGGGTTCTATAAGTTACAACTCTTTAAAAATGAAAACCAAGATTAAATAATTATTTAATATTCCTTGTGATTTCCTGAGGTGGTTTTATACATATGTTTTATATAAACTGTAGTTTATTAGAGCAACCAAGAATACTTTGGCATTCATGAGACTGAAGAAAGGAGAGTCAAAGACGACTTTATAGACTTGAGCAGAAGATTTTCTATATATCCAAAATCCAGTTTATTAATGCAAAGTACCACTTCACTAATACATAGACTGAAAAGAATGGGCAGTGTGATCTCTGCCTTTACAAATCATACTTGTTGACTGCAGGGATAGGAGATGGGGCACTTATATTAGTACAGAGAAATCTGGGATAAATCAAACCCCCTGATGCACTCTGAACAGAAGTATCAGGAAATAAGACAGAAAAGAGAATGGAATGATATAGGCAAAAATTTGATCAGTCATTTTTTCTAAGACATGAAAACAGATGTTACCTATTTTAAATTTAAATGTAGGTTTCCTAAGCAAACAGAGAAATGAAACAACTTGAACCCTGAGTGATGTCCAAAAAGAAAGTTGGAGCACATAAATGATAAATGTTAAAAACATGGGTTTGAAACAATGTTTAGAAACTATCTAGTTGATTTTCTTGATATAAAGCAAAATCAAATATATTGATGGAATTCCTAAAATGATGTTTTCCTTTCCCTTTCTTAGAAATCTTCTTAAAGTAACAGGAATTGCATAAATAATCAGTAATGGTGATTTTGCGTGTTTTACACATGAAGAATTTATCCTAATATCTAGTTCAGAGTTGCTTTGCTGCCAGTTTTTGCGAAGTGTTCCTTGACTTGGTCTCACTCTGGCATGCAGAATGACTGAATACTGCCATCTTTTTAACAACTTCTTACAGGGATAAGTATCCTGATCCCCTCCAGCTTTCTTTTTATAGAAAGAAAAAAACAAAGTACGACGTTCAGTGTTTCCATGTGAGTCATGTTTTCTAACCACCTTTGTGTTGGTCTCTGGATCTTTGTCAGTTTGTGTAATACTTTTTTTTTTTTTTTTTAAACCGCTGTGAAGCTTAGCCCAGTACTTCAGGTGAGACCTAATTAGTTCTGCATAGAGTGGAATAATTGACTCTTCATTTTGCTTATCTGACTTTTGTTCATTATACTGTGAAATACTTGCCTTTTTCCTAACAGCAGCATGTTCTAATGTAGGGTATCCTGTTGAATAGAGCCACCTGGAACTTAAAAAAAAAATAAAATAGAATTACTGTTTCATAAGTACAAGCGATTCCGTTGTATCAGGCCCAGGATTGGTGCCTGTAAAAATCCTGTTGGGTTACTGTCTAGTTTGGCTACAGACTGGTTTGATGTTTCTTAAACCATTTGTGCAGCTTACAGAAATTATCTCCATAATTTCCTAGTTTGCTGTATAGTTCAGTAGAATAGTCAAGGTCTAACACTAATTATGCTGTATATCCAACACTTAAGAGTCTATGAATTTTGTCAAAAAATAAAAAGAAAAAAATCTCTTAGTCAAAATACAGGCTTCATAAGACTTTTTCTAGCAAAGTTCCTATGTACATATCTTTGTTATTTTTTTGGTCCTTATACATTGGTATACTTCAAGGAAGCATTAAGGATGCACTCTCAAAATGTCCTTTGCTTGAGGTGTTTCATAAAGTGAGCCAGTTACTATTGGAAACTCGAGTCTTAGATTATCACCATCTTTTTGATGGTGAAATCTTTATTCATATGATTTCCCAGATCCGCATTTCAGAGATGGGTAAGCCATGTCTGTGTTAGCTGTGTTGTGATACAACAGCACTGGAGGTGCTTTCAAGCTGGCATCCAGACTTTGTTCATTTCACAATCTTTGCTGTCAAATACTTTTATGATTAGCACTGTATGCTCCTTCGTGCTCAGGGCATATCAAGCACTCATCTTCATGTCTTTGGACAGGAATTCAAATCATGTGCTCTGAAACCATTCTGTGATGCAAACCAAAGTCCAGTAAGTGAAGGTGATCAGATGATTGTCTAAAAGCATCATTTCTTTCCTGTCTAAAACACTTGTGTATAACTGCCACATGCATATGCCCCTGATAAGGGGGCTTGGAGTAACAGCTTCCTAGCTATGAGAGAAATCCGGTTCAGATCCCTGACTTCATCAGCAGAAACCTTCCCATTTCATTCAAAAGACCATCTTTTCACAAAACAGAACAAAACAGTCAGTTAATATAGCATATAAAAGATACATATATATTGAAGATGTGCCAGATTCTTACTGTGTGGAGTATCGTTCTACTGTTCTTTTCTTCACTTAACTTTAGACAAGATCTTAATATCCCTCTGAGTGATCCACAAACAGGTAGTATCAGGCAAACAGGCAATAAAGATAAATGTTAAAGGAGCTTATTTTGGGAAAACCCCAAGACATTTTTGACATGATTTAAGCCATTGTCTGGCATAATATGCTTTCCTGGCTCCTCCTGTATAAGAAGAATGGTTAAAAAAAATTTGTAACAAAATGTGCATGTGTTTTACCTACCCATCTGATAGCATCACAGCATCATAGAACAGGTTGGGTTGGAAGAGTCCTTCAAGATCATCTAGCTCCAACCCCCAGGGATGCCACCCACTAGATCAGGTTGCCCAGGGCCTTGTCCGACATGGTTCTGAACACCTCTAGGAATGGGGCATCCACAGCTTCTCTGGGCAACCTGTCTCTGGGCAGTGCCTCACCGCTTTCTGAGTGAAGAATTTCCTCCTAGCTGCATTTCACAAGACAGCATCTTTCATAGTGATGTGTTATTAATCCATCTTTCAGATAACTCATTGGTTTTATGGACAAAAGCAACATGGCATCAGCACCGCTTTATGTAGAAAGTCTGTCCACATACATGCATGCTGAGCAATCGGCCTTGCAGAGGAAATTCTTTGGGCAAAATTTTTTATAATCTTTTGTAAGATGGAACAATAGCTTCTAGATTGCTTGGGGGGTACTTTTATAAATCAAATGAAACTATAAGCTGCATAACAAATCTAATATCCATAATGTAAATATAACACAAAAGTCATTGATATTGCAGAACATATGTGGTGGGGATGGAATTTACGATGCCAAGTTTATGACTTTTGTAGAGTAAAATCAGAGGTATGCTTGTCCTAATGTTCAAGAAATCTGCTTGATGATTCGGTTAAATTTTGTTTAGTTTCCTTTGATGTTTCATTATTGGAAATACCGTGTCTTTTAAGTTTCTTTTGTGGAAGTTTTTCAAATAGAGCTATACTTAATGTTATGGTATGTAACCTCAGGGGAGAATAAGTAATACATTATACTGCAGAAACAAAATGGTAAGGTATTCAGCATTTCCTAAGGGATATTTGGAACTGTACCAGAGCACGCTGTAGGAACACCAGTGGAGCCATCTAGTGTCGTTTAAAGAACGTAATGGATTACCCATGGTTTTGCCAAGGCAAAGATAAATTTATTCAAAAAAAAAAAAAAAAAGGTGTGTGTGTGTATTTTTTCCCTTGAAGTGCAGGTATTTGTAGTTATATTGGAGTCAGTAGCTCAGCTTGTGAACAGGAACAGAAATATATTTGTATAATACCAAAAATGATTTTTTTTTTTCCCAGTGGGAAATGTGCTACGTGGTAACAGATTTTCCGCTGAAAGAGTATTGTAGCACATGGAGAGCAATGAAACTCCATTTACTGAAACTTCCAAAGATAAGCCGTCTAAGTAAAATTCAGTTATTTTGAGAATATGCAAAATTACAGGTTGTAAGACCTTGTACAGTTTGATTCTTAATATTTTCATGTCCTCAGGTAATGATGAGCAATATCCTGACAAGAATTCCACATCAAAAACTCTTCTATTAGTTAGTACACAGATACAGAAAAAGACCTGCTTGAAAGGTACATGTAAATGATTCAGGACTAGCTTTTCAGCTGTGCGAGTGACAAAACAAAGTTAACAATTAGTGTTCCAGAGGATGCATCAAACTACACTTACTTTATAATTGGACTAAAGATTGCTTTATCTTAATTCTGAGTTTATCTGTAAATATCTGAGAAAAATATTCACAAAACAGGATCAGTGATCTATAGTGTTCTCAAAGACTTAAATAATTTAAGTCCCTTTACCAACTTTATGCACAATATGCATTAAATCTTTTCACCTGCCTGAAGGGCCGCCATGTAGCTGGAGTCCTTTAGAGTTTCTGCAACACAAGTTAAAAGGCAGGAAATTCCCATTAGTTATTAGGGAAAAAAAATGCCATAAGGGTGGCAGTACTGGAGCAAGTTGCCCGAAGAGGTTGTAGAATCTCTGTCTTTGGCGGTGTTCAAGGCTCAAGTGGACATGTCCTTAAGCAATCCTATCTGATTAGACTGCTTTGAGCAGGGGATTGGACTAGATGGCATCTGGAGGTCTCTTCTGACATATCGCTCTCAGATTCTGTGGTTCTCAGGTAAAACAATGACACCCTCGAAAAAAGTTCTCCATAACAGTCTGAACATCTGCGTATGAAATGAATTCTTACGTAATTCCAGTTTTGAAATGCTTCAGTTTAAATAAATACCGAAGTAGGCTGTACTTGTTTTATGAAGCCTGCCAAGATCATGCTGTTTGTTTTCTGGCAGTCTCAAAGGGCGTTCTGTTTCACATGGAAATTACCAGTAATCATTTTACCTTTAAGATCTTAGCCTCTAATAAAGCTAGTAGTGCAAAAGAAAATTAGTCAAATTGGAGAACAGGCGACTACATGAAATACATGGAGATGTATTTAAAAACATAGAGAAGTACAGCCTACAAAATACGAAGCCATCAAACTGAAGCTCCAAGTGTTCTTTTATAGATCAGCCAATCCTCCTTAATTCTAGTTGGAAAGAAATCTAATTAAACTACTTCTGGAGTAAGGTGGTTTTGTTTTGGTGCTTCTTTTTGTTTGCTTTGGGGTATTATTTTTGTTGTTGTTGGTTTTGAGTACTGCAGAATTTTCTTTTTATATCTTGTTAAGTTAATGCCTTTAAACTATTTTATTGCTCTCTATGGAGAAAAAGATACTGAGGTTTTCCTTCAGTAATGAACAGAAGTGGGTGACCTTGGGGTTTTAATCATCCTTTTTAGCAACAGAGGGCTCTGGGAGTTGCTTTCTTTTCTGAATTTAAAAACACTGAAAATCATTTTACCTGGAATCAGGGTTTTTTTGAGTTTGTTATCAGAAAATAGAAGTTTCCAGTCAATATCTACTTTATGCTTTGTTCAAAAATCCCTGGTCATCACTTTGATTGGGAAAAATAAATAGAAAGAAGCCTTTTCACTGTCAGTGTTGTATTTATGCATTTCTCTAAATATAAAATGAGAAGTTTATGCCTAAGGGGTGCTTTATTGTTATGTTGGAGTATGTTTGTACACATGTAAAATGTGATGTGTATGTATTCTGATAATCTTAAACACTTTTGGGATGAACTTTACAATGGAGAATTACAATAACTGTTCAAATATAAACATGCTGTAAGAGACTCCTAGATCAATGAATCCAATTGCTTGGTATTACAAGCCACTGCATAATTTAATCTCCTTCACTGTGCTCTATCTTAAAATGTAATTAGGAGTTCTATATGCAGTGCTCCAGCTATTCCAGAGTCTAATATTTCATGATATGAAACTTTCTTTAAATTTCCAGTTATAGTAGTTACCTAATTTAATTTTAGTTAAATAAAATTAACTAATAGTTGATTAATATCTATTAGTTCTTCTCTCTCCCTGGCACTTAAAATACTCAATGGAGAATATTAATGTCTATTCTTGGCCTTCTAGACTTGTTTTGCATACAATTTTTTTTTTTTTTTTTTTTTAAGTTTCATCTTATAATCATAGCTCTCATTCATTCTACTCATCCTATAAGAGCTTCTCTGTGCCAGTTCCACTTTGAGTTGCTCTCTTTTTGGTAAGGCTCCCGTAATGGCATTCAGTACTCCAGATGAAGTCTTACAGCTAATACTTTTCTATTTCTAGTGAAGGTACTTTTGACTTGTACGTTCTTGTTTCCCTTTTTATGGTTATGTTCGCACTGCTGTTTACTGTTCGTTTTATGGTCAAATAAAACTTCACATTCCTTGTCCTCATGGTCATGCCCAGATGACAAGCTTCAGCTCATACAAGTTTTCTCTTCTGTCACTTCAGTACGTGGTTTCGCATGTTACTCTGTTCAACTCATCCATTTCTCTTTGGTTGTTTCCCTATGAATTTGGTCATCCTTTACTGGGATACTTATAATGAATTTAATTAAGTTGATATAGTATTTCTAGGTTAATTGAAACTTGACTAAAAATACTTCTTTGGTTATTCATTTTTAAGGACCATATTTCATGATAGTATAAATGGATTTATGCAACAGCTTCTGGCTACCACATTTGTATAATTCCACATCAGGTTCTTTTTTGTGGTACTTTTTAAACTTAAGCTATAAATTTTGGCTGCTTAAAAAATCTTTGTTGATTGTGTAATTGTTTAGTTACCTTGTTACACTTGGTGGATGGTGATACCCTGCTTTTATTTACCTCTGTATGTCTTTTGTTTCACAAATGGTGCAATTTTTTTATTAAAAAAAACCCACTCAACTGCATATATTTTCCCATTAAGGAGAAACTGAGCAGTAATTTAAAATTGCACGTATACTTTCAGGACTAAATATTATTCAGTTTGAATATTCTCGTATTTCTCCAAATACTCACAACTTTAGACTTTGTGATGTCATCTGAAGCCGTGAGTAACTAGACTGTGCATGTAGTTCCTATACATAAAAAGTGGTTGAAACTATGAAATTTCACCAAAAACATGAGGTATTCTTATTTCCTATATTCAATTAAAAGATAATTTACAGAATTTCTGGTTCTTCGTTGTGTAGGAGGGAAGTCCATTTGAAGGCAGCATCTCATGACTTTTGTGAAGGGAAAATATCAATACACGGAACAGCAATTGCCAGACAAGATTGTCACTAGCGAAATGCACTAGTTGAATTTGCCAGATTTTTTACAAGATATTTCCTACATGACACAACAGAATTAGAATTTAACACAGAATTGTTGTTAAGATTCTACATGGATGCTAGCCAAGTGTTATCTTCGGAGCAATAAGATCTTAAGTTCCTAAACAAACTAGTTATATTTTTATGATCACATTCTGCAATTGAAATTCTTAAATTGGGGGAAAAGGTTGAGGTTCTGGGAAAACGAACTGCTGCTAAGCTGTATTTTAAGACAGCATTTTAATCATATGATTGTATTTTTATTCTTAAGCACAATTGTAGTTCCCCTGTCTCAAAAAGGTTAAGATCTGGTACATGCAAAGATATGGAAGAGCAAGGCTTTGTGACTTCTGTGATTCCCAGTTGAATGATGCCCCTGCTTCTCTTCTGTCCTTATTTGCATTCTTCTTGGGTTATGCTCCTCATATTTCTCCTTCCCACAATTAGGCATATATAGTGGGGAGATGTGACACTCACTGTCCAAGTGCTTGGATGATGCGCAGACAGTTTAATGCTTAAGGAGGGAGTCAATTAGGAATGCAGACATGCTTTTATATGAGATAGCTTAGATAAGACTGACAGGTGGGAAGAAAAAGTTACTTGTTTCATTTGTAATCAGTTCTTGATGCCAGATGTATTCACCGTTAGTGTTCTAGGGTTTAAACTACCATGTCAAACAAAGAAATAGTTTGTCAAAAGAAATAAAAATTCTGTAAGGCTTTATCACGCCGCTCCAATACTGTCAGCTGCTGAACAATTAAGAAAAATAAAATAAAAAGCTTCTGTGGCTCAGATTGTTTTTCCATTTATTATGTCATAGTATTACCATGGAGTCTCAAGGTCTAGACTCATATTTTGTTAACAAGGCAAAGGCTATACAAATATATTCCAAGTATCAGTAGCAGCAGGTCTGTCAAAGCAACAATTGTGCACAATCTTGAGCAAGCCCTCTCCATGAATGCCAGAATTTATGATGTGGAAAAATTTTGTGTAAATTTGCTTTGTTAGCTAAAGAAAATTTAACAATAGTTACATTTATGATTTGGTTCTGCAGGGAGGATAAAGAGGTACTTTTTACATGCTGTATGTCTCTGTTTTTATAACAGTCACAAAATGTAAATCGAATTGTAATAGGAGTCATTTTAAAACAATTGAATGTGTGGGTGTAGGTAGGAGTAGCCTTTTTGACAGTTCATTGGATGTTGCTTTTTAAATCATCAGTGTACATCCTGTTAACTTCAAGTTCATGTTTTATATGCAGATAAATGTCAAAAAACAAAACCTTTTGTTCAACTAATGAATGAATACTCTTGGAAGCTGGATAGCTATATTCTAATCTTATAAACTGACTACACAATTATTCTGCACTTTCTCTATAATCTTTTGTTTATGAACAGATTACTATATATTTCTGAAATTATGAGCACATTATGAGGAGAAAGCACTGAACACTAATGATTTAATTTTCTTTGCTAGAAAAAATAACTTGATCTCATATTCTATTATGTGTAAAAATGCCTTGTTCATTAATATCCCTTTTATGCAGAGAACAGTTAGTTACTGTAAGGTAGGGTAGAAATATATTTAGACAGCACAAACCAAAATATTGCATGGAGGCAAAGCAGTTAGTAGGGAAAGTACACTTCTGAAGAAATTGTTTAACATAGAGAAGTTCTTGTTGTTTAAAACCATAACATTTAATATATGGTATTTTGGTCATTATCCTTAGCTGATCCCAAATGATCAGTAAGTAATTGATCAGTAAACCTCACTGAATGATAAAACTGTTTCCGTCCCTTGTCCCTAGTCTCAAACCTTGAATATAGGTTCAGATTCCACGGAGATAGGGCATTAGCACTGGGAATGCTAGTTGATACGATCTGCTCATTCCATGCATTTTGAAAAAAATGTATCTACAGTTATTCTTGCTACAGTTTTAAATATTCTTATATTAATGAGCTAAAAAATGTTTCTACACAGCTCTAATGTTTCTAAGGTTGATTTGTACCTATCACCCTATCCAGAATACAGGATATTCTGGAATACATGCAGAAATTCTTTCCATGTTCTACAGGATTTTGGCAACTGAATTAAATGTAACTTTTCTTCATTCTAAGGCCAGTAGCAAAATTTGTTTCGGTTCAGTGAAGCAGTATTGTGTCTTTAATGAAAGCATGAATTTTTGTGTGGGTTTGTGGGGCTGGACAGGAGAGTTTTATAAAAATATCTTTCTAAGGTTCTAGTGAATGGGGAAATAATGTGTAAGATGATTTATTAATTCAAATGTTACTTTACTAACTTTTTTTTTTTAAAGTGAAAAATGCTCTTAGAAATAGAACTGAGTAATGAGATGAGCATTCGCCCTTTAAAAGTGATTGTGTAAACTGCTAGTAGAAATGCTGCAAGACCATCAAATCTTCTTGCAGTAATTATTAAAGTAATTATAGTTATCAGGAGATCTGAAATAAGAGTCAGCTTGACTGTTTTATGTAATAAATACCTATTGGATCTGATGGGCTTGTGTGGTTTTGTTGGCTATTAAAATTATTATGGTAAGTCTTTTCTTATTTCAGAATTATGCTTTATACTGTCCACTTGTGCTGGAATGGAAGTAGAACCACGGTGGTTGAGCATTTTTGAAAGTTCATCTGGTGTTTTGGCCACCTGATTCACTGTTTTGCCCAGCCAGTGGTTTCTAACTTCAAGTCCATGTTCTGTCTTTTTCTTTATTTGTGCTGCACTGTGTTCCATGGAGGTTATGTGAGGCAAACAGGAGAGGGAATGAAGACTAGTACAAAATGCAGCAGAAGTGTAAAGGAAGCTGGTTAGCTTTAAAGTCAGTGTTAATGAAGCTGAGGGTCACAATGAGTGTTTGGTAGATCCGAGATGATGATGGAGGTATTCAACTGGTTTTACATTATGTCCAGTGAACCTTGTAAACTAGGCTGTCTGATTGATGTGAATGGTAACCTGAAGTATATCTCAAAATAAAATCCCCCAGGTAGTGCAATGTAAAGTCAGAGAAAGATTTATGATTCTTCTGATGGCTGGTAGTTTATTCTCTGAACTGTCAGGTCCCATGAATGAAAAGCAAATTGTTCTAATGGTTTGGTTTCCTTGGCACATCTGAAAGATGACAACGTATTACATATTTTATGTATATTATGTAATAAAGGTGGCGTGCATAACAAAAAGTTACATATCTTATAACAAAGATTTTACCTCTGGCTAGCTGCAAATTGCATAAAATAGTATAATTTTCTCCTATTACTCAGCAAAACTTTGTGTTACTTAAGAAACATAAAAATATTTTTCTCAAATTTTGGTGAGGCATATGATTTTGAAATTTGCTTAAATAATCACCAGTCTTATTCTATTAGTTTTCCATTTGCCCTGAAAGAAATTACTTCCTTAATCTTTAATTTAGCCAGAGATTAACATTGTTCATTAGTAATTTACTTTTTTATATTTTGTTTTGACTGGTTTGAATATAATCATCTTTCATTTAAAAAAAAAAGTCTACTATGGTAAGATTTCTGATGTATTGTATGGAAATCATCTTTGATATACTTTTGTTTAAATACGTTTATATTTTCCTTTATTTAAAGCAGTATTTATGGTTCCTTCAATATTGGGCAGTATTTTTGACTAAAAATGTGTTGCTGGACACAATAGTGGAATGGATACTTTAGGTAAAAGTGAAAATGAACCTTAAAATAATGAGCAATCTGTTTTCAGGCATCCTGAAATTTCTTACGGGTATGTCTGAGAGGACATTAGACTCAGTTTTTGGTGTCTGGATTAAATGAGACATGAGGAGCCAAGATAACATCATTTTATGGAATCTGTTGGTTAGATATGAAGGAGAGAAGGTTTGTTGGAAGCTATAGGAGAGCAATTAAAGCAGCAAATAACTAGTTTCATAATGGATTGAATAGGAGGCTGTATGAGAGGTGGAAGAAGGGCAACTGACATGAAGAAAGAGAAAAGCAAGTGTAATCATCTTTGGTATACTAGTTTTGACAGTGTAAGATACTGAGTGTTCTGCAGGTTAACATAAAAGGGGTTTTTGTTTGCTTTTGTCTGTGTGATGTCTTCAATGTATATGGAAAGAAGTATTTAACTTCTACAATGTACATACATCTTTTAATTTTTCCCAAATCTTAAGTCAGAGCAAATGGTATATAAATGTTCACTAGCTGTTGAAAACTTAAAAGCGACATTCCTGTGATCACCACATGCACAACAAAATTGTGATTATCTCTCTGAAATTTGAAAATATGAACTTCCTTGGTTCTATGCAAGTTGTTTTCCACACATGCTTCTTCCCATTTTCAGGTCTTTGTTAGATCAGTGGTGGTGATTTGTTTTTTTAGTTTTGTAATCCAAAAGCCAACCTAGACTGAACTGTTAGTTCTCAAATAGATACACAATAAAGCTGGAAATGTAATGACAAGGTTCCTTTATAAGTTGCTATATGTAATTTTTTAATTACTGTTTTTTGTTTGCAAACATGAACACTGTGTCAACTTCCATTTGCCAAAGTTAATATAAAGTTTTTTTAGAGAATATAGAGACACATATACAGAGAGGGGGGTTGCACTGAAGCAGAGTAACACTCATAACAATTCCTAGGTGGGATGGTGAATGTTCCAGGGATTTACAAATGGTGTGCTTCATCTTTTGCTTCTAAGTGTCTGGTTCAGAGCAGCAATGAGTAGAAGTCATTCACAGTTGTCTGACAGCTGTTGAGTGACCTAGGTGAAGTGAGTCAATGCTATCAAACCAGGTCTGTACCAATGTCCTCATTACAGCTGGTGCTAATTGGTACCCCTGCTGGCAGTCTCCATAGAGTTAGTAAATCAAAGTACCGGATTGGTCTCCTCAACTGTTGTGCATTGGCAAGAGTTAGCTGAAAAGTTTATTTATTTATTTATTTATTTATTTATTTATTTATTTATTTATTTATTTATTTTCAATTCTCTCAAAGAAACCATTTACTCTGGTTGAGTAGACAGTAGCTTTTGCTGCAGGCAAGGGTTCATCACTTCCTGCCATTGTGTGTATTCATATGTAGAATTTGTAAGGGTAGCAGTGGTGAAAGATCAAGAGCAGGTATTGTTATATGCACATAAAAAACTGCTGAAGCACCATGAAAGCGTAATCACGGTTTTCTGTGAAATTACTTGTGATTGATGTCACAGCAACCTCTGTGACAACTCAGAGAAACTAGATATGAGAAAAGATTTTCTCTGTTTATTTTGTAAAAGTTATATTCATGCTTTACTTTTTCTTCTGCGTACATCCCTCTCAGTTGAGTGAAATAAGAAATATTTTTATAAAGCATTGTAAAATGCCAGAGATTAACTGAAAGCGGAAGAGCCTGAAATACGTTAGTCTTTGAACTCTTCTCTCTTTCTGATTTGGTTCTTTCATAGAAATGAGAACTGTGAATCCAGTACCGTCTGTCAGAATTACAATGCTATGTGTCATAGTATAAATAATAATAAAATACTGTGTTATGATCTGAACAAAGGGTCTTGAACCTGAGGTTGTGTCTTATTTTTAAACTATTGCAAACAGTACAAGAAATCTGAAAGCTCTTGAGGTTGTTATGCAATAAAATCCATTAGGGCCCCCAAGAACTTACATAGCAGATGAAATAACTTTTTATTATTTTTAAAATTGACTTAGGTTGTCCACGTGTCCCCAGTGTTCCTTTACATTCCTGGAGAATGAGCATGCTGAATATTTTGAGAAGACTGCTTGATGGCAACAGTGGGAAATTTACCAAAATTTACAATTATGTTAAAAAAAAAAATAAAATGATGAGTATTGTCTGCTTTTTACATCCTCAGACCACAATCTAATTGTCTTTGCTTTCTAAATATACTCAAGTCACTCAGTGTTAAACCTTTTACATCTTATTTCTCCATTTGTAGGTTGGGGCTACAAGCTCTTCATAGTGGTTTTATGTTTCTAAAATACTTGGAATATGTAAAGTGGTGTTCAAGTACCAAGTTTAAATATTTTTCTCTTAAGCAAGAGACAATTGGTTTTGGTTAGACTATAACCTTCTAAGATCACTTACAATGCTTAAAATGTTCTCTTTGTGATCCTTGTTGTCTTGACAGCTTTTTTTAGTATCCCCAAGACTACCTGCAATCTCCCCCACTCCGTTCAGTCTTGGTCTGTAATGTTTGGATATGCATACTTTTCTCAGGCTTCTTAACCATGAACTTGGCTATTTTATCTGATATTTAGGGATGTTCCTTACTTTACCTTTCCTGCTATTTCCAGTAAGCACTGTTTTTGCAGTATATTAAGACAAAGGGGATAATGGACAGATTTGCACTCTAGGTAAGTGTGGTCATGGAATATAAATCCACTAATGCACAAACTAAACATTGGACCACTGGAAAAAAAAAAAAGTGTAAAGAATTTCCTCATTCCTTGGGAGAGCCAAAGGCCTGTGACTGTAGGAAACACTTTTTAGAGTAGTGTATGCAGTTTTATTTGTTTGAATATTTATTTGAGGCTATTTTGGAAATAAAACTTACAGGCTATGTAAACAAAAATCTGAAGGTAGAAGGAATTGACAAAATCAAACGTTTTTGGAGAAAATTGTGCATAGCAGGTAGTTATGATTTGAACAGAGGCATGGTAGACAAGGGAAGAGCTTTATTATGTTCTAATAAATGCTTCTCAGTGCTTGATGAAATACTGTTCTTTAAATAAATGTCTTGCTCATCATCTAATAGATTAGTCCTTATCATTACTATCATCATTGTTACCATCCTATGGAAAAAAAGAGTTGGTATCTGTATTTGTTTTCATAAGGTAATAAATGATTGCTCATACCCGTGTACTTGGTTCGATTAATTAAAATGTTTTGAGATACCCAAGGTGTTTAAAGTTGTTTCTTTGGATTCACAAAGTAAGAGGAATTCAGAGAACTGACCAGTTGTTTTAATATAGTCATTATAATGTCATGAAAAGCATCTGCTTTTAGTAAAGATTTAAATTGACCAACAGACCTGTATCCACTATTGATACAAAATGAAGTGTATAACAAACAGGAGGGTATATTTTCATGCAGCTGAAGGCTGACACCAAAATGTCAATCTTTTTTTTTTTTTTTTCCTGTCTTTATTTGTGAACGCCAAAACATTTTCCAGATTAAGCATCTATCTCCTAAATTGTAAATTTCAACTTAAATCAAATATGCCCGTTTAATTACCTTTTCGTAGTCACAAAGGATTGGCAGTCCACATATGCATGATTTCTTTAAAGAAATATAACCAAATTTCTAGCAAGATATGAATGTAGTTCAAAATAATTTTTCAGAATGACTAGTAGCACAATACAGCACTGTTTCATAGCCACCAATATGGACTACTGTCAGAGGAACTAGACAATGGCAATTTATATTTTTTTCCAGATCTCATTCATTTTCATCTCCCACATACAGAATTGTAAAGTTCATTCCTTCATTCAAGTTATAAAGTTAGAAACACTGCCCCGTTGGACAAAGTGCAGATTTCCAAGAAAATTCCTTGTATTGTATTGAAGGGAAATGTAGTCTCAAAGCTGTAACTATTTGGCTAAAATTAAACTATGTTAAGTAGATAATAGTGCTTTTTAGGAACTGTCAGTTCTTATTAAGCTGAATAGTTGCATTTAATTATGTACTGGGCAGTAGTCAATTCAGACATTTGCATGTGTGATCATGATATCCCTCATGAAATTCATTCACTCAAGGTATTTCCCAGTTTCTGTGCTAAGTTGATTCCTTCTACTCTAACGAGGATACCACTATATACCTAAATGTTCCTCCATATGGTTGTGTGCTCATAGCTTCTTCCTTTGAATTGAATGTTTTCTCTTTTTTCCTTCATAGCATATTCTTACTTACTCCAATTGGATGTGTGCAAAAGTACTTCTGATTCTCTGTTCATGCACTCTCTTAAAACGGTAGTCTCTGGAGTCAACTAGGTTGTTGTAAGGCCAGTTGTGTGAATCTTAAACTGACCTGAAAGAAGGATTAGACTGAAGCTGATTTTTTGAAAAAGCGTGTTGGTTGTTTTTTGTTTCTTTGTTTGTTTTCCAAAATAACAGTAATGTTGACATCTCAAAAGAGATAGAGGCAGCTGTTCTTTTGTAGCAAAGAATTGCGCTCTCCATCCGTTCTGCTGCCCATGGAACTCTGACAATGATGTGAGTTAACTTAGCTGGCCTTGTAATAATTGGAGCACTAGTCCATGGGGCTGAGGAGCTCCAGGTCCTCAAACTATTACCAAAACTCTGATGTGGAGTCAGTGGCTTCTTTTTAGGGGCAGAAATGTATTTGGTCAGTGGGTTGGTTGGTTTGGTTTTTTTGCCCTTTTTTTTTTTTCCTGGTACTGATTAAAAGTGCAGCAGCATACTGGTTAACATTCTTAAATCTTTGTGAAATTGTTTTTTTGACAATGTATGAGTAAATAAGTGGTTTAATTGTAGGTCACCTTATAATAGACCAGAATCAAAAGCATGTGCTTAGACACACTTGCAAGAAAGAGATGGGCGCCTCAGAGATGTTTTTTTTTTTTTTTTACTTTCTCTCTCCAGTACAGAAATATTAAGCAAGAAACACCTTAAAGGTTAAGAAAGAAGAATGCAGAGCACAAAAACATATGTAAAACTCTGCTCTAACCAGTGTTCAGGTGCCTACACTGAAATGTTTTATCTGCTTATGATCCAGTGCACCTAATTTTGCCTGTTTTTGAATCAACATGTTCCCTAAACAAGTGTTTGTCCCACAGCAAGAACCAAGGATTTTTTTCCTAGCAAATAAGTATTAACCACAAGGCTTGGCAGTCATATTCCATCTTGTCAGCGTTTCCTGTAGGTCCAAGAAACGTACCTTCTTTTCTGCACTTAACTAAGAGTCATGCCCAGAGCAGGAGATTCCAGAGTGGTCAGGGCATTCCCATCAAATGTTGAAGACGTCACTTTGATTTCCCCCATGTGGAGAAATGAAATTGAAGTCAGGTTTCTGATTTTTTTGTGAGCATTTGGAGTACTTTGAGGTTAAGCAGGAAGGAAGACAAACTTAAGCAGCTACTGATGAGTGGGTTGGATCGGTTCTGCGTGCTGGCATGTGAAATGTACCTAAACTATTACTTTGGGAATAGTCCCATTGCTTAAGAGACAAGTGAGCATTACTATCTAATTGCTGCTATACAAGAGGAGAGCACTGCACTGTTAAAATTGAGGCTTTTTATTTGTGATTTTCTTACAGGAAACAGATTCGAGCTCTTCTAGGACAGTTTAGCCAGTCAGAGGCTTTGCTAATCTCATCTGGAGTTGAGCCAGGGACTCTAGATGGAGTTCTCTTGGATGCTGGCTGTTCTTCTATGCAATTTGATACACCTGAAAGAGGTTTTTCCCTGCAGAAGGATGGACCTCTGGACATGAGGATGGATGGTGACAGGTACGTGTGCATGTCATTTCCTTTTAAGCTAGAGAATGGCCATCATAAAACCACATCTAATTTTGCACAAATATACTGTATATCTTATGCCACAAAGCTTTTTTTCAGTCTTAATACTTAAAATCCTGGTTATGTTCTTTTTCTTCTTTAGATAAGAGGAATGTTACAGTGATGATTAAACTAATTAAACCAATAATGATTTCTTAACTCTATCACTAAAATTTTACATTTTTAGTGTGTATGGTATACAGTTACAGGGACAGCTTTTACTGTAAGACATAGATTTCTGATAACATTGTGGAGAGCAAAAAAAGCTGCCAAATATGTTGACAGGACACCGAGTTACCTAGAGCCTTGAGGTATACTTCCTTGTTCTCTTTCTGTATTGAATTTCGCAAGGAAGATCGGAGGCTTAAAAAAAAATAAATTAGAATATTAATTAGAATTTTTTTTCCCTTAATTGGGAAGCTAGTGCAAAAGGCAGACTGTTAAATATATTTTTTCTCTCTTCGATGTGTGGCTGGGTTGCCTCAAGACCGGTATGGTCTGCATGGTTCCTATGAAGCCTACCATGCTTTTTTTAAGTTGAGGCCTGTTGTCTTCCTTCTATTTCTGCAGTTTCTCTGACTATGTGATCTGCAGGCTCACAATTCTTTACTGCAATCACTTTCCTTTTTTGCTACACTTTCTGTTTGTGGAATGTCTGCTTGACCGTGTTTGGTTGCGCTGTCAGGGAAGAAGTAACTTCCCTCCTTTCTGCAACGGCCATCTGACCCAGTTACTTCTCTGCAAAAGGAGTATAAAGTAACTTTAAAAAAAATCAAAACAAAACAAAAGAGCAACTAGAAATCCCATTCATGGCAGCTGCCAATTAAAATCCGTTAGGTATTGCAAGCTTGCCTTAGTAGTCTTGGAGGTTTCCTTTCACATTGTGTAGGAGGCACATCAAGCTTACTTAATTGTGAAGTTATCAATTGCTAAATAAGCGATCTCTATTTAAATGATCAGAATTGGTGTTGAGTTCATTGAAGAGCACGAATTTCAATGGCATAATGTTATTTTCTACTTATGCAGCAGTTTTCATCTTCTAACGGCCTAATATATGCCTAATATAGCATTGTGGTTTTCATGTGAAAAGACAAAGACCTGTGTTTTATAGATGATGGCAGTAATTGTATAATGCATTACTAAGAGAATGAACATTTCTTTGCCTTGTGTTTTGATGAACCTGTAGTCTTAAGAAATGTCATTTGATCTTTCATTATTCACATAGAGCATATGTGAAGACTATGGAAGCCTCTGTTTCTAAGCAATTGTCTTAACACATTAACATTTAAGTCTTAACACAGCAAATTTCAAGATGCTGCCTTTTTCCAGTTTGTATAAAAAGCTCACGTGATCCTACTGGGATTTAGCCCTCTGATTTCAAAAGTCTGAACTTGTGGCTTGTATTTGCATCATGAGGATACATATGTATAACAGTATATAAGAACAAAGGCTACTTGTGGCATAACAAAAACCTTCCGCTACAGTTGTTGCTATGGTACTCCTTGCCTCTGATTTCTAAGTTTTGTTATCTTTTATAAGATACTGCAGGAGAGTAATGAATGCCTGAAAAATATTCTGCATGTTAGTGTCTTTTTAGAAGAGAATTTATTAAGTAGGTTATATGTTTTCTCCACATTAGTAAACACTTCTGTGATCTTCATAAAATACTTTGAACTGTTTCAATAGCATAGTGACACAATTTAAAAATAAATAAATATGTACGACTTATACCATTTCAATTCTAACAGTTCCTTTCATTTGCAGTATTATCTCATTTGAATTCTCTCAAAACAATGTTTGGATATAAATTCTTACACCTTTTCGTGAAAAGTAAAGTTAAACTGTTTTCATAAGCAGTTGTTTTCATAGCAGGAGATGTGAAAGAAAATATCTTTGAGATCAGTTCCAAATAAAAAACAACATATAATGCAAGGTGACTAAATGAACCCAGAAGGGACAAGTTTATATTCTAAAGATGTCTAAATAGGAACAGTCACACAGCATTTCCATTTTAACATGATACTGAAATGTATTTATTCCTGTAAACTCATTAGGCATAGTTTATGATTGTACTTAGAAGTTTCAGCTGTTTTAATTGATGTTAAGGAACAAACTATTTAAAGTAGCAAAAAATAGGATTTAAAAGGTACAAACGAGATCTGTTTTCATAGGGTTGCTGTCTCTTACTTGAAAACCTCAAAGGCACTTGTATGCAGTGTGTGTGTTTGACTTTATGTCTCAGTGCTATGAAGCTTCACCTCTTGTCAATGAAAACTGACGTCAGTGAACTAATTGGCTCTTCTTGTGCGTAGGTACCCTGACATGCCCACTGCTGCTGATGTTGTGAATGCTTTAGATCAACAGGCACTTGCGTCCATCCTGAGAACATACGGGGAGGAGAGGCACGCCAAGAAAATCGCTTCAGCCATCGTTCAGGCACGCAGCATATATCCCATCACCAGAACTCAGCAGCTTGCAAGCATTGTTGCAGGTAGCCTCATTAATTCTTCACAGTGGCTGAGAGAGAAAAAATATTAATCCCCAAAGTCCCAGAGGGATCTATTTGTACTTGAAATCATGCAGGATCTAATCCTGCCTATTCTGCTCTGATGTCAGCTCTCCTTTTTTTCCCCCGTAATATCCCACTTCTTATACTGTATTTCACCGATTAGTTTAATAATAGATTTTACATGAAGTGATTTATCATTTTGTCAACGAAGTTGAAACACAGAATGACAGCAGCCTAGGGAATTCTTTGTCCCAGCTATTGATAAGCATTCAAATAGATACGTCATATGCATCTCTTTGTTTTAAATTTCTACATTTTAAAATTTTGAGGGGAAGTACTATGGCAGTTTCCAGTTATGAATGAAATTAGATTCATTCTCTCTGCTTAAAGAATGAGGAAGCAAAAAGTAAAGCAATACGTAGCTTGCTTCACCTTGTGAATGCCAACTAGATCAGCCTGAAGCGCCTATTGAAACACTTCATCTTACTTGCTCTTCACTGTAAACAACTTGAACAAAATCTAGTTAGACAGGAGCTGTGCTCACATGGAGAACCTTCACATTTGTGTTCTCGAGTGAAAATTTTCAAACAAAAATATAAGATACTTATACTGTGCCTTAACAATCTAAAATATAAGGCTGTATTTATTTATTTATTTATTTATTTATTTTTAATTTAACCAAGAAATTAAAATGACTGGGTCTTGTCACAAAATACCCTAAATTGTTGACTCCTTTAGCTATAGACCTTTAAGATGGCTATCCTAATTTAACATTTAGTAAAGATTAGTGTTACAAATTTTATCTGTATCCTGAAGGCTTTAAAAATATATTGTTTTCATAAAAATATGTATTCTTCCTGAGAAGAGGAAATGGAGAGGGAGGTGCCAATCTCTTCTCCCTGGTGATCGATGACAGGAAGCACAAGTACAACAAAAGCTGCTACAGGGGAGCTTCAAACTGAACATTAGGAAAAATGTCTTTACCGTGAGGGTCAAACACTGGAAAAGGCTTCCTAGTCAAGTGGTTGATGTGCCGTGCCTGTCGGCGTTCAAGAGGCATTTGGATAATGCCCTTAACAATATGCCTTAACTTTTGGTTAGCGCTGAATTGGTCAAGCAGTTGGACTAGATGATCTTTGTAGGGCACTTCCAACTAAACTATTCTATTCTACTTAAACTGTAACTTTATTTAAAAAAAATATAATTAGTGATAACTAATAGAATAGTGATTAATAATTGTGATAATTAGTGATTAATATATCTTATTGCCTACCTTAGTGAGCTTAAGAAGTTTAATAGGGACTTACTTTTAATGGCTTTAGGATCACAAAGAAATTAAAAGGCTTTGAGTTGTATAAACCAGAATACTTGAGCAAAATGTCCACTTTAAACCAGGCCCAAAGTCTAGCTGATACGATTACAGGACCTGAAGACACTGCTAGCTATTATAAGCCCCTGTTGTAAATGTGTAGTAGAGATAATGAATGTGGGGAATAAATAATATTAAAGAATATATGAGTCTTTAATAAAACCTAAGAATTTGCATTTCTAAAATGATCATCAACTTTATCAACTTTATCATCAACTTTATGAAGTAATAATTTAGTGTTGTCAGATGTATCTCATGCTCTTTGAAACAACTATTGATTAAAAATATACCATTATTGAGATTAAAGCAGCCATATTGCTATGCTAAAGATGTAACGTGTTGTATGCTGTAAACAAGCAGCATGCTAACCTCAAAAATAATTCTGCCAACTAGCTTGAATTCAAAAAATAAAATTATTAGTGTATAAAAGAGATTGATCAAAGATCCCTTCACGTTTAATGGGTTGCATGTGAGTCATCACCTAACGGTCACTTTCTGTGAAAACAACAGGGGATTTTTGTTCTCACTTTAAACTCTGATGTATTTGAAGAGCAGCTTGATATGTGAATCAGGAATGCATCAGATAAGACGCCAAAGAAAATGAATCCAACATATATCTGCTAAGACAGTAAATATGTATTTTGTGTGCTTCTTGAAGTATGCAAGTAGTTAAAACAATTTTAGGACTATTATACTTATCCCTGTTTGGGTGGAACTTCTTACAATTTTAATCTGATTTCCCTGTAAAGGAGCCCAAGGGTGGATCCTTGCTAGTTTTTGAACAGATAATATGTTAAGAAAATTTCTGGTAACTATAATAGATTTTGTTCAATTTATCATCAGTATATATTCTACTACAAACTTACATCCATGAAGTTATTGAGGTAAGTCATAGCTACAGGGCCAGAGATCACAGCTACAGAATCCTCTTGATAGGACAGCACAAAAAAGCCATGACTAATTCAAGACTTAAGCAGAGTAAACTCTATGACCTATTACTTAAATGTCAAGTCCTTAATATATATATATATATATACATGTATATATATTCATTAGAAAAATAAAATCTTGCATTTTAGACTTTACAGACTCTATATGATCATAATTTTTTCTCCAGAACAGGATCATTTTTTTTGCCTGTGGCTAGATAGCTAGAAAACATGTAAACAGTCTAGCCAATGAAGCTGGGTATCTGTGTCTTTTTCTTTACTGATATGAGTATCTGAAAATTCACATATTATCCGTATTTCTCTAAAATCTTATGATTTACTATGGCTTAAGATTTTCCAGAACTCTAAACTTTTGTGCTAAGTTCCAGCTGATAACCAGAATCCCAATGAATCCAGGTTAGATTTGGACTAGCCTGGAACGGAAAAGGGAAATGCTATCCAGGAAACAAACAAACAATAAAGGGAGTTAGAAGGTGTATTGCTGCTGTTAATTGATTGGGAGATAAGAATAAAGTATAACAAAACTAAGTAAAACAAAAGGCTCTACAACAGTCACAGATCATTCAGACATTTCTAAAGTTTGTATTGGAGAGAGTTAAAAGTTTTAAGGTACAGCTTGAAAAAATTATAGATTAGTATGTCAAGATTGCCTACAACAGCTTAGGGCTAACTCAGGTATCCAAGTGATTTCTTAGTTAAACAGAACAGTCTTTTGTTCCAATTCAATGAAAGAATTCCTTCTAACTCTTGGCATAAAGCCTGAAAGTCATCTCTCAATTTACCGTGCCATTGAATAAAGTCCTACAAAATAAAATTAAATTAAAAAAAAGGTTTGTCTTATTTTTTTCTAAATGTTTTCCAAAATGCTTTTGAGCCATTTAAATAAGGAGCTCTCTGAGTAAGCTGTGGATCCTGCAATTTACACAGGGGGAAAGGAGGATTTTTTTATTTTTTATTTTTTAATTCACTGATGCGAATATCGTCTCTTCCTGTAGCTCAATCAAACTCTACGCACTGTTTACAATTTTCACACAGCTATCTGTAATGATGAACACTGTGTAAATACTAAAGATCAGTGGTTCTCTACTGAAGATCTGTGAATAGATGTGTAGAAGTCAATTAAGAAGTACTTCCTGATGGCTATTGCTGAAGCTCCTTGAGTTCTGTTGTGAAATGATAGTATTAACTGGATGTGCAGGAAAACTGGTTAGAAATAGTGAAATTCTTTAGACGGTAATTTTAATATGTTTTTTATGTACTACTGCTCAATTTTTCCTTCTAGTGGGTAATATACCTTGTTATCTATTCATTTGTTTTCACAGTTTTATTTTTCTCAATGGCATCGAAATATGGTATCTATTAACAGGTCATTTTGAGATTATGTAGTCATTTGGACTTAACTTGAAAGGAATCGATGGTGAGATACTAAAGAATTGTGAAAAATTTAAAAAACTTTAATGGGTAAAGTCAGTCTTGTTCAGATTGTTCCACACTGATATACTTTAATTATCAGTTTGGAATTTGTAATATTGCCTGAAATTCAGATGGGTGTGAATTAACACTGTACTGAGGGAGCCTAGACAAAAGGACATTAGATGCGTCACAGAAACTTATTAAATGCAATGCTAATTCAACAGACGGATTCCTGCAAACAGGTGCACAATCTGAATTAATTTTTAAACTCTCCCACTCTTGTACACTCTGGAGACTTTAATAGTTCATATTGACAGGCACAGCACGTTGCTAATTTCATTCACAAGCTTAAGAATTTCAATACATTTTAACTTGTGAATCTATTAGATTTTTAAAAGTGTAAGTAGCATAAGGGCATCCCAAAACTAAAAATGATAATTTCTCTCTCTGGGATTTCAAACCAGTCATCTAGCTGGAAGCATGGTGTTTTTATGAATGAAATTCATTTTACAAGCTTCCCATACAGATTTATACATATATATATGTTTTTGTGCATTGTGCAGCCTGTTACCAGTAAAGATTTTCTTTTACTGTTGCAACAATTGGAGGGGGCTGGGTGATAGATTTTGTGCCTCATCAGTAAGCACAAGTAGGTTTCTATTTAACTATACCAGAGGGCTGAGAGTGGGGTAGAAATAATTTTCACCCCTGTCACATAGGTTGTATCTACTGACTTTAATAAAAAGATGAAGGCCCGTATGACAGAAATCCCTATCACAAATTACATTTATTAGTCAATAGCGGTCTCTAAAGACAGACCAATAGGCCATTGAACGTGAAGATGTTTTGGTTTTAGTTAGTCTTTTTGGTTGCATAAAACTGCAGTGTCTGTATTTCTACACCAGTTTCCTGGTGTATCCTTTACCAGTGGTAAGGTATCCTTTACCAGTATTCGGTACCATTATATATGTCCTCCTGTGCTGTTTTCTCACGTTCACCTGAGGCGTGTAAGGTTTTATTATACTTGCAGAATATATTAGGGTTTTTATTTAATTCTCTTCAGAGTTTCTCATAAACATGTATTACAAGGACTCACTTTTCCAATTTACTTTACAGATATTTCAAAGCACAGTTAATTGCCATAGAAGAGTATTGGAGAAAGACTTTACACTCAACATCCATGGCAGGACACCTGAAAGAACTTTCTTAAGACTTGCCACTGTTCTAGTCATGCTGGTAGCCTGAGTATCTAATTTCTTTAGCTTATTTACTCAGTGTTTCAATTGCAAAATATCAGTGTGATCAGAACTGCTAAAAATCTGACCAATATTAGCATTTAGGTTTTACAAAACCATTTTGGAAATAGAACAGATATTTATATCAACCCCATTCAGATTAGTAAAAGATATTCTGATGACATACAACATAAAACTCAGTATTTTACTAAAGTTCCAGTGAGATTGGCCATGGAAATTTAAATAATGGTTCTCATTCTAGGTTTCCAATCAATAAATAAGCACAGTCAGTTTTGTATCCAGATTTCATGCTGTACTCTTGTGGGTTGGCTTCATTTGTATCTGTGATACTTTTGGAAGCTGGAATACTCTTAGAATATCAGAAATAGCTTATCCACGGAAAACCAGTGGTATTTTTTAGAAAGTACTTAGGCTGCTTAAATGCTTAGGCTGCTAAAATATGAATTTTTAATAAAGTTAAAAACTCTGTGGATCTGCTTTGAGAGGTGAACACCAGCTCCTGATAGTAACAGCCCAAAACTGAAAGTGTAAAACTGGTGTTCTTGACATCACAACTGTAAATGTTGCAGCAGGTGGCAAGAGAAAGGAGGTTCTGCATAAAGCTGGTAGAACAATACCAGTTGAAGTGGAGGGGGAAAAAACAAAAACAACAACCATACTGCTTTCTAACCCACTAGCTTGTTAGTAGGAAATATTTTGTATGGAAACAGTGCTTTTTCATTCCAGTTACAGCTATTTTCAGTAGAGTGAACATGATGGCAATAGGCTTGGTTTTGGAAGGGGGGAAGGAGAGAGAGGTATGCTTTCATTTTTTGAAAACATATGCTTGGAAGAAGAAAGAGACTTGTGTGGTATTGTTTTCACGAACTGTCATTTTTAGTCAAGAATCCATGGCTTTTGTAGTTGAATCCAAATGATACCCAAGTATCTGATATGTCCACTTGAAATTCTCCTGAAGAAAAATTTGATTCTAAATGAAACCTAAGACGGGGCTTAAGGAGAATATGAAGCTATGTAGATTTAGTCACTTAGTGAATGCTATGGAAATACGCATGTCCTGTGGTATTCTTTTGATACATTACATACTAATTTTAAACATGGCTGTTCTGAGCAAATTACTTGTATTTGTAGGTGTTGGTTAAGTGTATAAAGAAAATTGTTTATTTTGCTCAGCACACGGCATGCCATTATATTATGCACGAAGAGACAATTTTCTTCACGCATAAATGGTAGTCAGTGGCTGTTTGAAGCGTTTCGTTTTCAAATCAGAGCCTGTTTTTAGATATACGAAAAATATGGAAATAGATATTGTGCTAGGTAGCACAAACTCAGTGTGTCAGCTGGTTTCCTAGGGCATCAGTAAGTATTCCTTTATGATTTATATAAGTTACAAAACACGGTGGTCTCAAAGACAGTAGGTAGCTAATGTAACTTTTCCTAGAGTCCGCACCTGATAGAGGAGCCAAGTTCCCAGAGATTAAATCTATTTTAATTGTGAAGCAGAGTTTAAGCCACACATCCCTGTGCAGTAATGTGCATTGGGAGAAGTGCATCCTGGTGCCTCTTCTGTCTTGAAGGACTCAGCAGTAAGAAGGAACAGCTACGGTGGGGTTTTTCAATTAATTCAGGCACTTTTGTCATTAGAGTCAGAGGAGAAGGAATGTACTTGGGAAAATAGAGTATGCAGAAATGCACCTTGGATGCATCGCATACGTGATAATAACTTTGTTAATAATGATTCAATTTTATATATCATTAGTGGCTTCTCCCTTTGCTTAACAGTGATGATCACTTGTGTTTGTGATGTTGAACATATGTTTTCTGACATAAGTAGAATCTCACCTTTAAAATTCTGAAGAATTCCACCAATACAATATTTTGTGCCAGCATACTGGCAAAAATATAGAAAAACTTTGATATTTCTATTATTTTTTTCAATCACTTTTGTAAATGTGAATTTAATCAACTTATTTCAGAGGCATCATGCTCCTTTCTTTTACTTCACTATGCAGAATATCAATTACTTGATTTTGAACTGCATTTCTTTCAAACCATTGCCTTATTATGTTGTAGTTTAGCACTGGCATAGTATTAAGGCATTTTAATACACGTATACCAGATGAATTGCCTTATCTCTAATGGGTTCTCTTCTTTCAAAAAATAATTATTTCCATTTATGTGCCACTATAAAATGTCTGCATTCACTTACATAATAGATTACAAGTTTATTCGGGTTTCACAGATCTTGTAAGGCTCTTGCACTTTAGTCCCTTTGATTCATCAAATCTCTTCTTTGCTCTGTACTCCGATAATGAAGACTCAAGAATAAAATACATAAAATAATGCTATATTAAAGTTTCCATGAAAATTTCAGTCTCTAAAGAGACTTGCATAACTCGTAGGAACTTTGGGGAAAGAGGAGGAGGGAATTTTGTGCCACCAGTCAAAATTATTTAAGGTGGTGATTTTTCTTCAAAAAACTCATACCTTAACACATTCTGCTATACAAACACGTGAAAAATCAACAATATCGGTTGCATTTTCTAAATTTCTCAAGGTACTTCTGTGATCATTTGAAGGAACACAGGTGTAATGGTCAAGAATTATTATCTCCAAAATAAGACATCTATTTTAAGCTTTCAGTAATTAATTGAAAGATAATTACCACTAGATAAACATTGTATTTTCTATGTAAATGAATGTAAAACATTCATTTTATCTCTGCATGTGAATAAGTGAATAATAATGTAGAAGGCAAAAGTTAAAATTTTGTGTCCACCTTTTTTTTTTTCCTTGTCTTAAAAGCATAAATAAAACCACCTCAAACAATTAATTGGCATTGATTATACTGAGTTGTAAGGTATAGGATTTATCTGGCCCATCTTCATTTTTCCCTGTTTTGGTTTCAGCTATCATTTTGCATTTTAACTTTGTGAAGCATTTCAGGAAGCAGTTCCTATAGGAAAAAACAACACTCCAACTGCAAGCCAGCTCAGTTTAATAGGGTTTTAAAGGTGATTCAAATCAGGAAATGTATCTTTTAAAGAAGGAAGCTCACTACTCAGGGTTCTGTTGTAAGTATGCTTTCCTTTCAATTCATCATACATGAGTGGATTAATGTCAGATTAGCAGTGTAGAAATAACAAAATACTAACATATACCTTTTCAAATGTATTACAGGTGCTTTTCCAGCATCAGCATTGTATGCACGAAAAGACTTGCTTCAGAGACCTACACATGTTGCTACCAAAACTTTCCAAGGCCTGCGAATATTTGTAAATGATGAGCTTCATGAGCTCTTTATAGGGCTGAAGACAGCTGAGAAGTTTCTAAAACCTGGAGGTCGCCTAGTAGCCCTCTCGTTTCATTCTCTAGAAGATCGTATCATCAAACGTTTTCTTCATGGAATAGACATGAAGGAAAAGTACAATCTTGGCTCACGGCAGAAGATAAGACGAGCTCTGAAAAATTCCTCCAAAGAAGATGACTCACAAGAATTTCCCCATGGAAAACCCAACTCAAAGTGGACTTTTATACAGAAAAAAGTTATCACCCCTCAGGCCAAAGATATTCAAACAAACCCAAGAGGGAGGTCAGCCAAGCTAAGAGCTGCTATTAAACTCTAAAACACAATTTATCGTTATATAATTGTATAATTTCCTAAAATTTCATTTTCCAGAAAGCTACCTAGACAGATAATATCAAAATAAAAAATAAAATGGAAAAGACTGTTAGAAAACATTTTTCTTATCATTGTGCTTCTTTTTAATTGGGATGTAATATAGAACATCAAATGGTAAAATAAGTTAGATGAGTGGATGTCACAAATTATAATAAAAAGACGTCTTTTTAAAAAGAATATAACTATTTTTTTTTAAACTATAGTTTTGATGTAATTAAAATATTCCCTCTAGATTAAATTCAGAACTCTGACAGACTAAATTCTGATTGCTGATTGAGAAAGACAAGAAAGACATGTTTTTATGGGGGTTGGTTTCACAAAACTAAGTCAGATTACTGGTTTAGTCTACAGTAAGTTTTTTAACTAGCCTAAGAATTCATGATATTTAAATTTCTGTGTCTGTTGATTTGTTGCATGAATGTTTGTAGCTAGGAGCTAGGTCTTAAATAAACTGATATCATTATGTAATGTCTAATCCAGGAATTTATGAATGAGCTCTTACCTTTGTTAATAAGTAAATATTTACATCTGAGTGATAGCCTGGTAATTTAATGTTTATGGATTTTAAATAATGAATTGGTCTTGGGAGAAAAAGCTACTTGAAAGGCCACTGTATTGCATTTAGACAGTATAAGCAGTGAGCAAGCACCATGAAGATTTGTGCTAGATAATTTGGATTTCTTCCTGCAACCTGTGCTTCTGTGCATCCATGCAGTACAACTTCTGTGTGTTGATGGAATTACTATGAACCCATCAAACAGGATACTGTGAGACTTCTGTGGTATTCTCCTTTGCTGATGAAATTTTACTAAGAGGTGCTACTTAGTAACCTATAAAATAAGTGGCCTACTAACACCGGTTTCCTATTTGGATGCCATCCTAGCCAGTAAAATTTGTAATTTACTTTTGTAATATATTTGTTATATAAGTTAATATGAATTGGATTTAGCTTTAGGTCTTAAAAGACCATTGTTTTGCTATTTTTGTATGTTAAGGATGATCAGATAATACCATAAGTTTTATCTCCTTTGACCTCTAATTTACCTCTTAAGGAAATAAAAAAAGTCCTTATTTGGATAATCAGATCTATAGCAGGACTTCATTTGTGATGAACCGGAAGCTTGGCTGATAGAGTTAGAAGATATAACTTCTGACTTTGAACTAAATGATTACTTCACTAACTTTTGAAACAACACTGATTGGATTATTCCAGACTTGATTTTCATCAAGCATCCTCTTCATGTTGATTATTTCACTGGAGTGTTTGGGATTATATTGACACAAACAATTGAAATTTAAATTCACCATCTATAATATACAGTATATTGATACCTGACTGTTATTTAATTCCTTGGTAAAGCTAAATCATGATAACATAGATCACTGATCTGAAATACCAGTTGAATGATGGGCATTTCTGAAATTTCAATATTCTACCCACTTTCATTATGTGTGTTATTAAATATTAAATACAACATTCCACTTCAAATAATATTATTTGCTGACATTGTAGAGACAACAACCCGTACCTTAAATAGATATTTTTTCATTCAAGCATTAAATATAAATATCAAGTTATTTTTAGTTAAGATTCCATATTGAAATGTACTCCAGTAGTAGGTTGGAAAAACTGTGCTTCAACCATAGGCTTAGAAGAGTTATAATGCAGTGCTATGTGCTGTTAAGGAACATGTGTGAGGACAAGAACATCCAGTTGTAGAAGTAAATATCTGCAGAAACTATGTGAAGACGTTAAAATTCCTTATGCTTAAAACTATATTTAAAAAACACACTTCCCACATCCAATTTCAAAGACACACTCTTATGATAAACTACTGTATACCAGTTGTTGTAAATGCACTTCTTCATTTTCTGCTTCAAGAGTAGGAGACCTGACCTTACCTTTGATGATGAAGGTTGCAAATCCTTTTAGGTTGGAGTTGCACAGCCGTGGAAGTGCATCAATCAGTGAGCTCTTCTCTGTTTCATTCTTCTCAGGGTCTTCTCACTTTCAGCCTTGAGATATGGAGAGTCCTTGAATTTAATTTCTGTTTCACTGAAAACAGATTTTTTTTTTTCCCCACGGAAAAAAGCTTCTGTTTATTTTTAGACAAAGTATTCTTGTATCATTAGGCATTTCATTTCTGTTCAGCAGGTTAAGTTCTGTTACGTGAAGGGTATTAGGCCTTTGTTTTTTCCCAACATATGTTAAACTTTCCTAATGTAGTATGTTGCACATGTTGGGAGAACTAAACTTTTTTTTTTTTTTTTTACGATAACCAAAAACATTTTTTGTATGAAGGAGATGGTATCTGGTAGAAAATTACAGTCTCAATGAAAGCTAAATCATGCCATCAAGATACAAGTTATATATCATTTCTAAGAAATGCTGTTAAACCTTAGCAATATTAATTTTAGATGAGTCAAAAGCAAGATCATATCTGAAACCAATCAAACAAAATAAAAAAGAGAATGTGGCAATACCATAATATTGTACATGATGGGAAGATCAGAAGTGACCAATATGTTCAATATTTGTAGAGAATATCAAGTAGTAGTTGTGGAAAGATGGTGGTGTTGCCAAGCAATATGTATGTGTGGAGCATATTGCTAGAATATCTCTTTTCTTGTTAGGACTCAGAAGTGTGTGGGAAAAAAATAAAAGATCAAAAACCGACTACAAGACTATTCCTGTGCGTTGTAAACGTACTTTATATTGAAATTATTTTAAAAATCTGATTTAATGGGTTACTCAAGAGAATGTAAAAGGTTGATATGCAGTCTAAAGTACCTACCGAAAAAAGAGATTTGTGTAGAATAATGTCTTGAAAACCAGACACAGTTATGCTGTCAGGTTTTTATAATACAAATACTGCACTTTTTAAAAGCATCAAGTTTAAGAAATTAGCTGCATTTAAAGCCTGTGTAGCTGTATGAGGGCCCTCTGACAATTATTATTTCAGTATTGTTTCCTAAGAATGATTATAATTTTCATTGTTTAAGAATATGAAGGGTTAATCATACTGTTTTCAAGTAATATAAGGAATTAATTTTCTTTTTACATCTACTGTAGTTGAGTAATTTCTCAGTAGTCTTTTATAGTTGCATCTACTGAGATTGGCAATTGACTGGGAAAGATGCATGTTGGAAATGTCAGTTTTTGTATACATTTTGTGGTATTTGACAGATTTTTGAAGGAGAAGAGTTTTAATGTAGTGTGAATGGAGAAAATAGTTATTTCAATATACCCACTATTATCAAATGGCTATCCTTTAGTAGCAAGTGTTGTATAAGGCTTTGCATTCTGCTTTCTAGAGTAGCATTTCTACTATTATTAATGATTCATACAATAATTGCTATGATATTGCTCTGTATATTGGAGGAGACAAGGTATTAATCAGAGAGTTTATGCTCTAAAGAGTATAACAGTGCCGTGAGAGTGGAAACATGAGGACGTATGCCCTGAGGAAAGGAGACATGCAGGCGTAGGATGGTTGCAACAAGCAGTCTGAGATGCAGCTTGTTGGTGATTTTATTTGATTAATTTACGTTTAAAAATAACTTGGATATTAGCTATCATTGTGTAGAGTACAAAAGTACTTGTGAAAAATTAGAAGAACTTGAATAAACAGCGAAGTAATGAACTCATAAGCCAATTTGTTGCTGTCCATTCTACCTAACATCTTTATCTCTAGCAAAAGTAATAAAGAGTTCGTATCTGCTTTTCTTGTGCAGCCAAAATCTCTCCAGGGAAAGCTCTTCAGTAGAATTAGGGCTGTTTGCACCAGGATCACAAATGCTGTTGGGTGGACTGGGGGATTCTGTCTTTATATATCCATGCATTTATTATTATTATTATTATTTTCATATAGCAGTTTTTAATGTCAATGGCTAGCTTGGAATAATATGCTCTTATAAATATAAGTCTTTCAGAATTATAACCAAATGTGGAGGCCTTTTTACACCTGACGTGTAGTAGAATTACGCAGGATTTTGTGGATTAATTAAAACTGCAATGCTCTATTGAACGTGACAAATAATTTAAATGAAAGTAGAACAAGTTCTGCCCTTCACCTTCTCACAGAACCCAAGAAAGATAGAAGAAACAAATGTGTTTAATCAAACTGTAATAAATAAGCTGCAAAGTTCAACGCCTTAAAAAAAAATCCATTTTATGGTGAGGTTAAATAAATTAACATAATTTTTTTAATAAAATTTCATATATATATATATATGCAGTATTTTGTTACTTTTTTTGTTCACTGCCTAATTTTACCTGATGTAGGATAAGCAGCGATGGTGAGATAGCTCATTCTCTGTACATGGTTGCAGAGCATAGTTTCTAGTGCATAATCAAAAGTAATAGAGGGAAGGCATATGTGCTACTAAATCCAGCTCTGTATGTTATCTCTTCTCCTCTGCAGTTCGAATTGTGTGGTTTTGTGAATCCTAGGATAAATGAGAGGGAAGGGCTTTTCTTTTTTCAGAACACTGTAATACTTGTCCATCCAACTTTATTAAACATCATATTTAATACTTTTAGACATACTTTGCTGATGACATACCATGTTTTCCAGTACTTCTACATCACTAGAACAGGAAAAGGGGCAAATATTCATTCATGGGGAAGTCTAAGCTAAAAAAAAAAATTAAAAAAAAATCAAGTGTTTGGCTGCCTGAATTTCTTACTGTGCAGATGTAGCTGTAAGAAATAAAATGTTTTCATTGTACCTTAATCTTTAGGAAAGTTATATTTCGGCTGATGCTTTTAGAGCCTAATTTGTTTGGTTGTAATATTCAGTCAAAAACAAGCTGGAGATTTTTTTAAATGTATTTTTACTATGTTTGCAAATTTAAACTTGACATTTTGTTTATAGCTATCTTTAAAGAGTAAAACTGGAGATACAGCTCCCTCTGTCTGTCCTGGGAATACCTATGCTTTGTTTTCTTCGGAGTGCACCTGCAAATGATTATAGTAACAGCGTGTTTATTGTCAACATGGAGATGCAAGACAAAAAGGTGTGGAGAACTCTTTCTTACAGGTAAGTAGTTGTTTTAAATTACATTAACTGCAATTTTAAAATAATAAAGGCTGTCAAACAGTGAGTTATTTGCTTATCTGAAAATACTTCAATCAAGATGCCTAATTCAAAAGGCAGAAAAAAAAATTATTCTCAAACATTCAAATTATTATTAGAATAAAACACGTGAACAAAAATTCTAGATGTTTTTAGTGCCCATACAATTTCTACAGAGGTAGCAGTGGCAAATGTACCTCATGTTTTTGTTGACATTCATGAAAGAAACATTTTCTGTGTTGGTGGAAAAATCTACATGGACAGTAAAACATTAGGGGTTACGACAGATAGTGAAATGAAAATAAATGATGTTATATAAATCACATCTTAGAATTCATACATGCTATAACACCTGAGTGAAAACTTAGGTTTTATTGTACCCCATTGTCATTTGTTTACATGTCAAGTTAGTTTGAATATGTGGATGTGATTCTGGCAAAGAGAATGTATACTGCTTCAGGTTTAGGGTGTTTGTTGTTCATATTTTCACTGAACATATAGTAAAGCTCAGAACAAGTCACTGCTAGGTTTATGATCTCAGCATCATCATATTTTAACTGTAATTATATTAAGAACGTTAACAAGGTTATATATCACAATTCACTAATTATAAAATAAATATATATAAAGAAATATCTTGAAGCACAGTGCTGTAACTTGTATACCAAAATGTGTGAAATACTTAATAACAACTTAGTCACAAGCAATTTAGGCTAGAAAAGCTATTTTTTAATTTCAAACTGTATTTTATGCCTGTTTCTACACACCCTTCCTGCATTTTTTTTATTTTTCTCCTTTTAATCAAAAGTAGTTTCATGCTTAAGAATATCTCTCATAGACTTTACAAAGAACCAAAATAAGGATTAATGACAGTCCTGGCTGATAAGTATCTGAAAATGAGTATATCATAAATACTTTTTTTGTAATACAGTGCAAAATACATATTTTCAAGAATAATGACACATACGTGCTTGTTAATACATACACAATCCGAGATCCTATTCTTGGAACCTTTACTTATGGGAATATTTTTGCTAAAAGCATACATTATTTCTAAATGTCCTGTTTCTCAAAGTTGTCATAGGAATGAGAGTTGAAATCTTGGGCTAGGCAATGAGAGATGTCAGTGCAGAGATGAATCCAACAGACTAGTGGGTGAGCTTCTTTGGAAGCTGAAAAGGCTTAATACTCACAAAACAGGGTGCACTGAGTATGGGACAGTCTGGGCTAGCTGTCGGGATTAACGCAATGATAACTGAATACAATAATGATGAATTAACAAAGTTTTCGATGCAGAGGCAGTTCCACTGGTGTATCCTACATTGCATTTCACAAGGCTTAATAGTGGTGGCAGTGGGTTTCAGATTAAGAAGAAAAAAAAAAAATCCTTGAAATTGAAGCTGGTATATAAGGTTTTACTGTGCATCTTGGAAAGAGCAGGGGGGTGACAGAAATATTGTTTGAGAGGAAAGGGGGTTCAGTCCCTACTGCTGCTGCCCCTATTAAAGGTAATAAGAAACTTGCCCTCATTTCAAACATGCGGGGTCAAGACCTAAACTGTGCCCATATTGTAGTTATCAATCACTAACTGCGGTACAGACTATTAACCCATCTATTAAAAGCTAGCAGGTGATGCAAAATTATAAATCAGTAGATTAATTAAATGTGCTTGGCAAATACCATGCTCTATAGCTGTACTGCACTTAATAGAATTTTAAAACTAAAGTAATTAAGATGATTAGGGATGTGTCACACTAGCCTTCATGCCAAGACCCTGCCATTTTTTCTTGTGTAGGTAAATACATTGGTATTGGGCTGCACCCTCCACAACTGGGTGGAAGCACTTCTGTAGCTGATACGGCGTGGTGACTGATGCCTAGATTAAAATCTGAACCTTCCCTTAAAATGTTACAATATGTTGCTTTTTAAAGCAATGACATATTAGCTCATGCTTTATTAATAGAGCTATAGTTATTTTGGAAAACAACTGGTCGTGGGGGTATTTTCTTTTTGCTGCTTGAATTTGGTGATTTATGAGTATGTATTTTTTCCCTAATATAGACCCAGGACAAGCTACCTTGTTTTTCTTTTAAAATTCGGTGAAACTTTCCTGGAAACAGCAACAGATTACATTTTTCTGTGACCAAAAAATAATTAATGAAGTTAATTACAGTGACTATTAGATCCAATTATATCCCAATGGAAGCAAAGTCCTCCATAAATACCACATTCCCCAATAGTCCAGTAATTCAGCAACATATTGAAAAATACTGTTTTGTAGTTCAGCAACTTCCTTAGTTATAGTTGGCAAATATTTTATGCAGCCTATCCAGGTCTTATTTTAGTTTTCAGTTTTCTGCTTCATTTGAGTAGGTTTTGCAAAAAAAATAAATAAAATTATCATTTTATTTTTTTTTAAAGAGGATTGTTTCCTTTGTTCAAATATATTCTTACACTAAGAAAACATTGCTTTTTTGTGTTTGTTTTCTAGTTTTTAACTTTGTTGAGGAAATACAGATCTAATCACTTCTGCAATCATTTCATTATTTCTCCTTTGAAGTCATTGTTTGTATTAGGAGTACAACATTAAGGTTGGCTACTGAGCAGAGCAATTGGCTGTTGTGCTCCCTCTTATGCAGTGTATCGCATTAACTGCTCTGATTTCCAATCACATCCTGTAGCCTGCAGAATAACAGGTGCTTCTCAGCACACATTCTCCTTTTGTTCCTCTTCATTTAATAACAAGGCTATAAAGTGCCTATGTTCAGGTTAGGTTTTCTTTTCTATAACTGAAATCCAGTAATTTTATTACTAATTTTAATTTTATTAAAACTAGTAATCTTATTTATTTTTGCATATAAAAATGTTCAAATCACTGCATCAGAGTCACTGTTGACAGCACTTATTACCTCTGTCATCAGTAGCATTCCAAGTTTTCCCATGGGCACAAGAGTCTCAGCTTTCCTGAAACATTAAAGTTGATTTCCAGCTTTTATGTCTGCAGAGAAAACCACTTGAATTGGAACTCCATCTCTTTTCTATATGAATCTATGATAACTTAATGTAGTCCATTTTTTAAGGATTGCCTTATCATTTTGGAGCCTTACTTCCATTTTTTTTTAACAATTTGGTTTGATCATCATAGAGACTAAAAAACAACAACAACAACAACAAAGATTAATTATTTGGGGATTCCTGTTTTACCTGGGTATTTAGCTATTTTCAGCTCTGCTCTTTCACTTTCGCCCCTCTGTTTGCCACTGTCAAAGATGTGTGTGTAGTGAAGTGTGGAAGAGTGTACAGGAATGGTTCTGTACTTGTCACCTTGCTTGCATGCCGTCATTCTTTCATGGTACTGACATGTACATTACTGGAGGATGCTGTTAATTATCAGTTTACAAGGAATTGCGATGGAATCATGTAGTTAAGCAAATACACAGAAATCATCTGGGTATGCCATTATTCTCCTAAATACTTTTTGAATGCATTCTACCTTCATAGATTATTGCCCCTCAACCATTTGAGATCCTCTTGGCTTTTCATTTGCTCACACAATTATCTGGCTTTTTTGTTATCCACTGCCAGCTGTATAGCTACAATTCTAGCTTCTGTCTAGTGAGGACAATAGGCAGGGATCACACATCTGTGTTTTTCAATTAATGCACAGACTTTGAGAACATGAGATGATATTTAGGGCTTCTACTAAATGTTCTCTAAACTGAAATCTGAGCCAAAGTTTTAGTATTAGTTGTTGTGTATCTTTAGTATTTATAAATCCCAACCATGACAAAAGAATACTCTATGGCACTGGTTTGGAGGGGAAGAAAAGGAGGCTTATGCGTGATTTATCAGTTAGTCAGGTAATCTTCAATTACACAAATTTTTACACTCTCAAAAGAGTAAAAATCTGTTAAATTTTATCTTTACAAATAGCTCCTTAAAAGCATTCCTTTTGCTTCACATCCCTGTAAGGTGACAGATAGTTGAATGAAATTCATACAAGAAAATGTTTATAAGTACAACTTTGTAAATGCAGTCTTTCCAATGAGGAATTTCCTTATTCTTGATAGCCAGAGCCAGTACATTTCCAACAGAACTTCCTGTATTATACAAGGTACTTCCCTGAACATGAGCGTGAATGGTTCAGGGAGCCAGAGCTTTGAGGTTTGTAGGCTATTAGTTGCACTTTCATGACCGTAGTGTCATTTCCAGCATCTTTTTAAACCAATCTACCTCAACTTTTTCAAAATGAAAATTTGAAATTAATAAAATTTGTGTTTGGAAAGTGTAACATTTTGTTCATTTATGAAAGCTGCCAAATTTCTGTTAAAACGGAAGGTCTTGCTACCACACAATTTAAGGCCCCATCTTCACAGCTACCTCAACTTAGTGGACTCCAGTCAAAAAGCACAGAAGATGAAGATGAGAGACTAAAGGAAAATGTTTTTGTGAACGTTAAAATAAGGAAAACTATACCATAAAAAAAACTAAACCATAGCTTCATCTTAAAGCCTTATGTGGACTACTTCAGATTATCTTGATCGTTGTTCTTTCTGTCATGTTGAGTTGGAAGACACACACACTTATTTTGTGTTGAAGAATGAGATATCCAGTTTGTTTCAGTTTCAAAGAAAAAGTTATAATTTCATTCATTTCCCTTTTGTGAGAGGGCTGCCACCCAGTCTTTCTTTTTCAGGCCACATTAAACTCTCTGGTCATACTGACTAGCTAATATTTCAAAAGTCTGTGGATAAAGAAGAGCAGAATGAACCTTACATGAGTATTTTGAAGCAGTGTAATATGAATTCTGTATTTCCTTAAATTATGTGCATAAAATAAACTTTTTTTTCCTTGCACCAAATACAAGATTAATTATATTTCACCTTAACTGCTTTCAAATAAAAATTCCAAGACCCTCTAAAGCAATCCTGAGTGACAAAGCAATAGGAAGTTTGAATGTGACTGACTGTAGACTGAAGTCTACAAGGATTGTTCAGCGATATTGAGAGACTGAGGAATACCTGTATCAGTATAATTGGTGATTGTGTAATTTAAAGTTGCCTTAGGTATGATAAAGATTGAGGGTTATTAGTGGAGAATCACTATTTTTTTCACGAATTTTATCGTTCTCAAGGAGACAAATACTGCATATGACTGTTCTTGGGCACGTTACATTGGAGGATTGTGTCTTCTAATTTCAAAGAGAGTTCTTCAGGATTATCACTTTCAGTGATTAAATTATAGGTAGAATGTAAATTGCCCGAGTCATGTTTTCATTTTTACCCCAGATTATGCTACACTGGTAGGAAGTTAGCAAATATATGGGGTCTGACCCAATGTTAAATCCAACAGCCCGAAAAGCTCTCAGGATTTAAAGTGTCATTGTGAGAAAACTTGAGAAGCATTAGCATGTGTGACTAGTACCCCGTGTGCTACTGGATGCTGCCTTTAATAATAATTATTAGCTCTATTAGTATTCACCACCGCTACTGCTGTTTTCCCAAAGCCCAGTGGGGAAAGAGGGAGAAGGGAATTGTGGTTGACTGGTTGCGTCCCCAGTTCATGCTATACCAGCCATTTGTAGCAAGAAGTGGTAACAGCATAAAAACTTAATGTTCCTTTGTCTCAGCAAAATGCTTAGATAAGGTGTATGCGGGCATGAAGAGTTGTTAGATGACTAAATGCTGTATGAGGAGCACAGGATTTACATCAAAAGAGAATTGGAACCTTGCTGTACCTTCATTTTGAATACTTATCTTAAACGCAGACTATAATCACTTAATATGAATTGTTTTTAATAACTAGTTTAGTTAAACCTGTGCAGATGACATATTAGTCCTGGTAATGAAAGCAGGATAGTTAAACCAGAACTGTTAATCCTTGTTGAGCAAAATTAATTAGCCTGACAGTGTGTTAAAATGACTATGTTGCATTTAGGACAAAGTAACTATGTCTATCGTGCTATCCTTTTCTTGAAAATACTAACGTAACTCTGTAACAGCTTGGCTTTTTATCTATGATATTCTACCTAATGCTATGTCAGGTGACATAAAAGCATGTTAAAGTGTCATTAAATACTATCTCATGGTCTGTCTTTAACTGTTTTCTCTGCAATGTCTGTGATTCTTTCTATAACATTTTTTTTATATTATCCTTCTCTCTAGAATTATTTAAAATAGCTAGTGATGAGCAGCAGGGGAGCACACAAGCAATATTAAATTAAATCAGAAAAAAAAAAGTTGACAAGTACAGTTTTGGCAAATAGTGTAGTGTTTTGTTTTGTTTTGTTTTTTCATCCAAGGAGGTTAAAGATTGTTAGAATCCTGAACTCCTTCATGGGAAATGGCAACATAACCAATCTCCAGCAGCATGCCAACAACTATTTGTCATTTCTTCTGAGTTTAATCTACAGGAGGATTCATCATCTGTGGCAGATGTCTGTAAATACACAAATCTATTGATCCAGGGCTCATTTTCTGCAGAAATGTAGCTGGCAAGGATGTTTACTTCCCTGTGCGGAATGTAAAACATGTTGCCTTATCTATCTAGAGAGGGGGGGAAAAAAAAGCAAGTTAAGAGATTTTTTGTGTGTTATTGCATAGCAGAGGTTAATAGGCTGGGAATGTATGATTTCTTTATTACCCTTGCTTCTTTCCTATCATCTAGTCTCATCAATAAATAAATAAGTTAATTAAAAAGCTGTTTCTAAGGGACAAAGTACAGATCCCTAAGAAGTATCAAATTTCTGGAAAGGATTTAGCCTCTGGCTTAAAAAATACATAGGGTTATGGATGGTTGAAAGCCCTCATCTTCAGTGGTTTTTACCATTAGAATGAGCTGCACAAGTTGCAACAGTAAATGAATGGTACGGCTCCTCACCTGAAGCAGTTCAGCCAGTGGGCCGTGACAAAGCCCACTATGCACAAAAGCTAAGATGTAAATCCTGGTTACAGAAATGCCCAAAATTTTATGTATGCATTTAATTATAATCCTAATATTTTGGAAATGTTCCAAATAATCAGGATGTGTATAAAAATATGCAGAATCTAATTAAATTCACATAGGAAATTCTTTCTGATGTTCAACCAGGAGCTTCTGAAGTGTGTGTGTGTGCCCACATGCAGAAATGAGCATATTACTCAATAGTTTCATAAATTATTTAAAGTATTTTACTTAGTGTTTCTGTGACCTCTCTTTTCTGCGTTGCAGGCTCCCTGTAACCGCAGTGCTCACCCAAATGTTCTCGCCTTCTCCACTCGTCACCACGGGTGTCCTTTGCTGACACAGCTGCTGGGGGAGCTGCTCTTCTGAGCTGCCGCAGCAGTTCAAGTTGCTGTGCAAACAGGTGTATTTGTTCTCAAGTACTCCTTTCATGAGGCCGATGCAGATTGCCTTCTGTGTTTGGAGAGTGAGTGGTCAGAGAGTTCGAATAATGCACAAGGTGAGTTGTGCATTTTGTTCAGAAATGGCTGGCGCTTGCAGATAACCAGCACCAGTAGAAGCAGAGGGCATGAAATTGTCCTGCAAGGCAAGGCTGGGTGAGCAGGTGGGATGGGGCACCAGCGTCCTTCTGTGTTCTCACCTGATTCTGTGATTTTGCTGCAAAACAGGAGTCAAACTCTGCTGGATATTTTGTTCTTTGTTCCTGGTTTGAGTTATCAGTAGGGAAACAAATAGAAAACTTTGTCACAGCCAACACAGGGTTTTGAAAGGGACTTGTGAGAAAGTCCTACTTTTTCTCTATCTATCTCTGCTCAAATTATAAATGAAGGTAAATGTTTTCCTGACATCTCTAGGTGCACTTTTATTATATTCAGTGCTGTTTACAGCCAGAGGGGCAGATTAGTAGGTGCTCATGTTCAAGTGCAGCCCAACACTGTGGGTGGGTTTAATGAAATAAAATTTGTTGTCTGTGTGTAGCTGGCTACAACGATTCTTACAAAACACAAAAATGCATTTTGTGAACAATAAATTAGAAAAGGGAATGTTTATTTCTTAGCAAGCTTCACTCACCAAAGAATTAAAAATGTTTGAAAGCTTAAACTTATTTAAAATCTTTTCAGATTGTTTTTGTTGGATATTCAGTTGATTGTTCAGGATGTTCAGGCCTATGTAATAAATGAAAATCAGTTGAAATGAACAGCCATGGAGAGAAGTTGCCTTTTTTTGCCTTTTTATTTTTTCACAAGAATTAACACGTTCTCATTAATAGGAGAGTTGAATTTTACATGATTAGTTTCCTTAAAGAACATATAAATAAATATAAGGAATAAAATTAAAAAAAAAAGCAGTAGCAACCAGAGAAGACACGGAGTCATATTATTTTACTTTTTGATATGAACATGAGCCCTACAGATATATGATTCAGTTTAATAATTTCCTTCCTTTTAACCTAAGCAGCTCTTTTGGGAAAGATTCCTTTCCTTCAAGATTAGTTCATGAGTGGGCTTAATATGTTCTTGCAAAAATATCCTATTGCTTTCTTTTATAATCTTGGCAGAGAACAAAACATGTTTCATTAATTATATCTTATTTTCTTTATTTAAGCTTTCCCAAGGCTTAAAAATAACAGTGTTATCACCTGTTTCAACAGTCTGTTTTCTGTAAAGCTCAAGGTATCATTATTTAATTGAATTATGTCTGTATTTAAAAATAGAATTACGGTTTCCCTGCCTATATAAACTTGCCTGTGTCTTCCCATTAATAACAATCCATCTGCCATATATATTACTAGTACATAATAATAAGTCTCATCCTCTTATCAAAAGAGAAGTGTGGTTCTTGGTTAAAGAAAAAACCCATAGAAAAGCAAGCCATTCCTAAAAGTGGTACAGTTTATTCCACAGAGCTGGAGTTAGCAGAAAAATTATGTACTTCATCTGTGCTACACAGTTAACTGGTTACTTGACATTTCAAAGACCTGAAGTGGGAATACAGTATTGCAGAGTACCGTGTAATTGCTGTGAAGTTGCATATTGATCAACCTCAAAGCAAGTTAGGTGCTAACCGGACAGCAGTGGCCAGAGGATAAGATGCCAACCAGGCAGGGCTCTGGGCTTGGTTCCTAGCTCAGTTGCTGCCTCCTTGCTGGCCAGCAGCAAGTCAATTAAACTGGGGTGTTCTAGTATGGATGCTAAAAGTTAAATGCTGAAATCCATATTTCATAACCTGCTTGGCTTTGGAGAAATGCTGAACATCAAAAGTCCAACTAAATTGGGTAACCTGTGCGGTATCAAGAGTTGGACTTGATGATCCTTAAAACTCAGGATATTCTATGATAAATTGAAATACCTACAGTATAATACAAATACAAATACAAAAATTTCCTCACCTTCCAGTGTTAGTTTAGGGCAAAAGAGGTGGCTTATGTTGCACTCTTTAATCTTTTAAATTAAATTATAGTCCTAGTTTTTAGTCACTTATGACCAGGGAAAAGCGATTATAGATATCTTCAGATTTACATATTTATAAACACTTAAAAAGTCACATCTTTTGAGTGGCAAGCATATAGAGAACTGACTGAAACCAAAGCATTTATTAATATAGTTACAATATAGTTTCTGTGGCAAAATTGTCATTGCACCAGCATAGTCTCAAAATAGGATCATATTTCTAGCTTGGTCTTTATTAGTATGCTACTTTGTCTATAAAATAAAACATTCACCACATTTCTAATAAAATTCTGGTTTATGTGAGTGTTAAATACCTTCTGTTGAGTGAAGTATCAATTAAGCAATGAATTGCAAAGTCATGTAATTTGTTTGAAATGGTGCTAACTGCCACTGTAAGGCCTTTATTGATGCTGAAATCTTTAGTAGTAGACTGAAAAGATAAACACCTCATTACAAAGATCAGCTTTCATATGGTAGTGTCTTTCAGTTGCTGCTTACCAAGAGCTCAAGTATTTCTTCTCAGCTTCTGTCTTTCCCCTGTCTAAATCCTGTCCCTTTCTACTCTTCATGTTACTGAAATAATGTACAGCTTATTGGAAATTACCTTACTCCTACTGAGAATGTTACACCTTGTAAGAATGATGCCTACTGGAAAACATAAAGCATTTTCACTCAAAATGCTGAAGGAAATAGAATGGATTGTGTATTTGAAAACAACCAAATCTTTCTGAGATATTAAGTAGAAGCAAAGAAAAATCTACTTTTCCTTACTCCAAATGAAAATATGGAAAATAGTGAAAACATTTTTGGCCAACTTTTCATCTCACTTTTATTTATTTATTCTTAATTTGGACCATCTCTGCTGGAGGTTAGAGCAAACTTCCATTTTACAGAGGTATTAATGACAATACAAAAATCACTACAGTGGTAAGTGACACCTGAAGGCTATGAATTTGCTTGCATTGAAGGTCTTATACTGTAGGGTTCTGGATAAATTCTATACTCAAACGCCTCAGCAGAAAATTTATATAGCTGCATTGTTTTAACATCATTATTTATGTAGATGCAGATATATATGTAAGTATACATCTATTTTGTGTGCACACATACACAAGGAAATCATGCTCCATTAATCATTGTAACCATTTATACAGTATTTGGGAAAATAAGGCCTGTAGCTCAAGCAGGAAGAAGGCAGGCTATTGAACGCTAATACGTTGTCTGTGCATCAAGATGCTTGCATAAATACAACACAGTCTTATTCCTGCCATTTATCACACACTTCACAAATATATTTTCTTGTTCTGTATCTCACCAAAATCCAGTTTTCACATCCTACTGCCATAGGTCCCTAGCATTATACAACATCCTCAGCTGAAAGCAGAAGTGGTACAAAAGTGAAGTTTATTGGTCTAAGTGCTACCTCGGTAGGTTCAGATACCAGGTTGTAAACTATCAAATGTGAACAACGATAATGAATCGCACTTGCTAATCCATGTATTACAATACTGTCTTGCATCTGTCCATATCTGAAAACTAAGTTGTATGGCTAATGAGTGACCATTCCAAAGAACTGTGGTATTTAATTATAAATATTTGAAACATGGAAAGAGCACGAAGGAGAGGAATGTGGGATGATCTGAAGGGGGTCAATAAATAAATAAATAAATAAATTGCAGGGCAACCAGGCGATCAGGCCCAGTCAGCATGGGTTTATGAAAGGCAGGTCCTGCTTGACGAACCTGATCTCCTTCTATGACCAAGTGACGTGCTTGGTGGATGAGGGGAAGGCTGTGGATGTGATCTACCTTGACTTCAGTAAGGCTTTTGACACCATTTCCCACAACATTCTCCTCAAGAAACTGGCTGCTCGTGGCTTGGACTGGCGTACGCTTCGTTGGGTTAAAAACTGGCTGGATGGCCGGGCCCAAAGAGTTGTGGTGAATGGAGCCAAATCCAGTTGGAGGCCGGTCACTAGTGGAGTCCCCCAGGGCTCAGTGCTGGGGCCGGTCCTCTTTAATATCTTTATCGATGACCTGGATGAGGGGATCGAGTGCACCCTCAGTAAGTTTGCAGACGACACCAAGTTAGGTGCGTGTGTCGATCTGCTCGAGGGCAGGAAGGCTCTGCAGGAGGATCTGGATAGGCTGGACCGATGGGCTGAGGCCAGCTGTATGAAGTTCAACAAGGCCAAGTGCTGGGTCGTGCATCTGGGGCGTAACAACCCCAAGCAGCGCTACAGGCCAGGAGATGAGTGGTTGGAAAGCTGCCTGGCAGAGAAGGACCTGGGAGTTTTGGTTGATAGTCGGCTGAATATGAGCCAGCAGTGTGCTCAGGTGGCCAAGAAGGCCAACAGCATCCTGGCTTGCATAAGAAGCAGTGTGGCCAGCAGGTCTAGGGAGGTGATTGTCCCCCTGTACTCGGCTCTGATGAGGCCGCACCTCGAGTACTGTGTTCAGTTTTGGGCCCCTCGCTACAAGAAGGACATGGAGGTGCTCGAGCGAGTCCAGAGAAGGGCAACGAAGCTGGTGAGGGGTCTGGAGAACAAGTCTTAAGAGGAGCGGCTGAGGGAGCTGGGCTTGTTTAGCCTCGAGAAGAGGAGGCTCAGGGGCGACCTTATCGCACTCTACAGGTACCTTAAAGGAGGCTGTAGCGAGGTGGGGGTTGGTTTATTCTCCCACGTGCCTGGTGACAGGACAAGGGGGAATGGGCTAAAGTTGCGCCAGGGGAGGTTTAGGTTGGATGTTAGGAAGAACTTCTTTACCGAAAGGGTTGTTAGGCATTGGAATGGCCTGCCCAGGGAAGTGGTTGAGTCACCATCCCTGGAGGTCTTTAAGAGACGTTTAGATGTAGGGCTTAGTGATATGGTTTAGTGTAGGACTTGTTAGAGTTAGGGCTGAGGTTGGACTAGATGATCTTGGAGGTCTCTTCCAACCTAGACGATTCTGTGATTCTGTAAATAAATTAATTAAAAATAATGGGAAATTTAATGAAAAACTTCATGCTAAACCCCAGTAATTTCCCAAAGTAGATGTGGAAGTGGTTTTGTCAGGATATTTCAAATTAGACTTGTTGAAGGAATAACACCAATCATGTAAGAAATTATTCTATACTGGTAGGGGAATGAATTGAAAGAAGTATATTTCTCATTTTAGTCTGCTTGATTGTGCAGGAACTACTTAACTGAGCTCTCATACTTGTGCCTGATATACAGGAAGCTGAAAGGAGATGGAAAATGTTGGTAGAGTCACCTGCTTTTTCCCTGCTCTGCTCTGTTTTTCCCTGGCATTTATGGTAACCAATTTTCTTCCTCAGAATGTCAATGAGTATTTCCCATCTGTGTTACTGTTGAATTAAAAAGAACAGCTATTATGCTGGCACTTCTATTGCTGTGTTATGTGACCACTGTTTGAAGGAATCTTGTATGAGCAGGGATGTAGTGAAGCAGATGAAATTCTGCAACAAAAATAACAGTTGAGATGGCAAATGAAGTTACTAAGTTCTGTTTTCTTCGTGAGTGACACTTAAAATACGTTTCTTTTATTTCCATGAGATTCTTTTCGTTAATATAGTTCTGGTTTTTAGTGTATATATAGTACATCAAAAGTAACAAGGAGGCTGTGGTTGTTTTTGAATTCTCTTCTATAACTGCAACTCATATTTACATGTGAGCAATGAGATGCTGTAGGAAGTTACCCAAGAAAAGTTCCATGTTCTCCTCTCAAAAAAACTCGCTTCTTTTGGACCCGCAGAGAGCTGTTTGTCTGCAATGCTGCTGCTGAAGAGCACATTGAGTCACACATCAAAAATGCAGGCTTTGTCCTCTCTTGGCTGACTAGGCTCATATCAATTATTCTTTCCTCCTGTATTACTTAATGATACACCAACTCTTTTCACAAAGTGTGCGTGACTCAAGGCTTCAACATACTGCTGCCCCTGAACTATTCTTTTTCTGAATCACAGCTTGGAGGCTTGGGAGGGATTTATTAGGGGAGATGTTTGGAAAGATCAAATTCTAAGGTACTTGTAATATTAGGTTCAATTCTTAAAATGGCAGTTTTGTTTAAACATCTCTGTAATTAATACACTGAAAATTTCATCAAAGGTCTAGGGATTCAGCTTAAAAAACATGCCAAAGTTCAAAGCTTCTGCTGAACCACTTGGAACCACAAAATAAGTTTGAGAATTATACAGGATCTTTTCCTAATTTGTATGAGTCCAGAAGCTCTAAGTAGTAAACCTTCCATTCATGACTCTTCATCATTTCTAATTAGAAATGAAATGCTGAAGCCAAATGAAGGAAGAACCTGATTTCTGAAAGTGTTTGTTTGTTTGTTTGTTTTTATAGAAGTTAAAAAAAAAAAAAGAAAGAAAGAAAAGGAATTAAACACCCTGAAAACCCCTGCATGCTCTTATTTTCATTTTTAGGTGTGTGACTAGCAGACTCTTTTCAGGTGTTTTGTTAGTTTTTGTTTTTAGTCTATCAGCCAATAGATTTAGAAGGTGATTTAATGTGAATCACCAAGACGTTAAATAAGAGAAATAAAATTTGTATCAGCCCACATTGCTCATATGTTACAAACTATTTTCCTGTAGGCTTTTGTCCTAGAAAGATAGTTTTAATAGCTTGGCGTAGCTTGACATAAGGAAAAAGAAAGACAAAGGAAAACAGCAGTGATTTAAAAATAAAGTAAAAGAAGTGCTTTGGGGTTACTGTCACTTTAGATGCTGAATCCTTTAACAAGGAGGTTTATAAAGTAGGATACTGGTCAGGATTTTTGTTTTTTATTTATTATTTTCTCTGGTGTGAGTGTTGCTGTTAGGAGATTCAAAGCTTCAGGGTCTAAATACAACATTAATGTGTCAACTTTAGTAACACAAGAACAAGACCACATGAATTTTATGTTTTGTGGATTTTCTTTCATTTTCTCCAAATAATAGCACACTTGCAATATGGATTCTTAAGGGTCATTAAAATCATAAGAGCTTCTTGCATCTTGGCAAGGATCTGATAGACCTACTACATACTGTATTAAAGTAGACCTTAAAATTTTCCTTGTTTTGCTATCTGGCTACCAGAACATCTCTGCAGCAACTCAGCTTTGATGTTTGAAGGACAAACACATGAACAGACTGTATTTTGGAAGCAAGAATATATCTGTTTTGTGTCCCAGTGATGAGGCATGACAACATCTACGTGCGGCTTTGTAACCTACCTTTACTTGTCTGCACTGACAAGATGGCCCAGAGTCCTTCCTAAACACTGGGGACAGCTTGAAAGTTGCAGTTGTCTGTGGGAGCAGCAAGGCCTTAAGGAGGCAGAGTATCCTGGATGACCTCCAGAACTAGTTGGCTGTTGTGCAGTGGAGAGCCGGGGAGGTTTAGCTGTCTTTAATGCAGCTGTGTTTCAGGGAAACTCCCTGTGTGTCTGTTGAAATCATTTCTCAGGTCAGCTCAGCTGAAGTTGGCATCAACCAGTATAATAATCTAATATCACCTGCCTGAGGAGTATATCTGGAGTTGCTACAGATCTTGTGTAATCTGCTGGAGGCAGGTGCATAAGGCCAGAAGCTAGAGAGGTGAAGAAAATGGATGCACCTAGCTGTATGCTATGTGTGTTGAATAAACAAGACTGAAGAGTCCGATACACATTGCCTATAATCCTACAGATGACAGAGGAAAAGAAGTCTGATTGTTGCTATTGAGAACAAATCAAATGGTCAAAAAGGAGAATAGGAGAAGAAAAGGCCAGCAGTAACCTGCAGTGTTTGCGTTTACTTTTGTGTGAATAATTCCTTCCTGTGTTGCGTTGGCTGTTAGTCCATGGGATAACCTATCCCTGTTGGGATGCCAAAATATCCAGGCAGCAGTAACTTTCAATCTGTATGTACCCACGAGGCTGAGAATGCTTAGTTGATTTGTGTTGCTCATGTTCAGTGAAGTACATTAGTAGTGTACAGTGGTATTTTCAAGTCTTGGATCCTGTCAGATTTGGGGACTTTGAATTGCCTTAAATAACTGGGACACAAGAATTCCTAAAACCCCAGAGATTAACCAGCCACAGAATAAAAATCAGTTCAGATACACATCTAAGCCTCATTTAATTTAAATCTAAGTTCTTGTGGAATTTTTAGTTATTTTTGGAATGGGAGACTTATGTTTAAAAAAATAAATAAATTAGGAGTTGGACAAAAATTCATTTTGAAACTTTTCAGTTCTATTGAAAGCTGAAATGCATTTTGAGGGGTAAAAAACAAACAAACAAACAAGCAAAAACATGAATTACCTCTGTTTCTTTAATTCAATTATATTTCAGTTATATTTCTAGTGGTTTTAGGAACATCATTTTTTCTTTAAAAATTTTTACTCCGTGCTATACATGAGTTAAGGAAAAGAGGGCAAAAATGTGGTTTCTGTGGTTTCTGACAACTTCTGTCAATCATAGTAAGATGCAGGAATATGCCCAGAGAAGCTCTTTCACAGGAAGGCTTATTCACACATGGAGGGAAGACTACGTGTACAGCAAGATGCATAAACATGTAATATTACCCTAAAAGAGAATATCCCATTTTTAATTCACCCCTTCAGTCAGAACTAGAGGTATGCAGTCACTCAAAAGGCTGTTCTAGTGTATAAGAAAATTCAACCAACCATTCAGGAATTCTCCTGCCCTAGGCAAGACTGAATCCAGGTAATTCCTTCACAAACAAATGCCTCATATGCCCAAGGAGGCTGGAGCAATGATAACTGGCTTTTAAAAAACCTAAGCTTGCCTGTTTCTGGGTACACTAAGAGTGCTGTCAGCATGGATTCAGGGCTGCTCGGTGTTATGGTCTTGATGGCTGTACTAGAACCTTGTAAGGAAGACTCTGAAGATAAAAAGGATATTCAGAGGCTTCTGTGATGCTTTCAAAGAAGGCATCAACTAATTGATTTACACGAAGAATTCAGCACCACAAACACTTGTGTAATCCTGCATCAACAGGTTGCCCTGAATTTATCTTGTCCACCATCTCTGCTTAGGACCAGCTCCTATAGCAGAGTAGGGTCCTACCTAATCTGAAATCTCTTGCTTATTTATTTATTTATTTATTTATTTATTTTTGCTCATTACATCACCCCAGTATTTTGTGTTTTGTTACATGATGTTCTGTAGATAACAGGAATGTGCTGACCTCTGAGTGATTTATACCTTTAGTCTGTTGCTGTGCTCCTGAGTGCCTGGCTTTGTCTGGTGTCGACAGTGAAGAGAACTTGACAAACATTGCAGCTTGGGTCCTTCTCTGAACTCTTTGCTATTCTCTTCTTCAGACACATACTTTCATATGGCAGAGTTTATTTCTGAATTCCATGCTTCACTTCATTGCGTCTTCCTTAGGTCAGATGTTTCTTCTAACACATTCAGGAGTTTTCAACTCACCGTTTGTTTCCTGTTCAAACTATAACCAGTTTCATGTTCTGACACACCCTTCTTCTGCACATATCTGTATTTGTATGTCTGACTGTTTTGCAAAATGTTCTTAGTGTTTGTAATTGTCTATACATTCTTAGAAATGTTTGCATCATCTATTGGTACTGGGCTATCAGACTATACTTTCTTAATGATTTGATGTTGTTGTTGCTTTCCTCTGTTCTTTTGCATCCTGGCACACCTACTTACTCTGATTTATGACATCAACAAATGCATTTTCTTTTTAGGAATACTGTTTTTAACAAATTTTTTGCAAATCAGAAAATCTATTTCTAACACCTGTGAAAAAATATTAAAAGGACAACAATTTTCATAGAATCATAGAATCATAGAATATCCCATGTTGGAAGGGACCCATAAGGATCATCGAGTCCAACTCCTGGCACCGCAAAGGTCTGCCCAAAAGCTTAGACCATGTGACTAAGTGCACAGTCCAAACACTTCTTAAATTCAGACAGGCTTGGTGCAGTGACTGCTTCCCTGGGGAGCCTGTTCCAGTGTGCAACCACCCTCTCGGTGAAGAACCTCTTCCTGATGTCCAGCCTAAACTTTCCCCTGCCTCAGCTTAACACCATTCCCGCGGGTCCTATCACTGGTGTTTACAGTGAATAGGTCACCTGCCTCTCCACTCCCCTTCTCAAGGAAGTTGTAGACCGTGATGAGGTCCCCCCCTCAGCCTCCTCTTCTCCAGGCTGAACAGGCCCCATGAACAGGCCCATATTAATTATTTTAATAATTAATTCACATAATTCAAGTCATTTTTTCAGCTTTAATACTTGCTTTTGTATTTTCAAAAATTCAGGAGTAAGGCATTGGATTGTTGCTCTGGAGAACTGAACTTCCTCATAGCAGATTTTCAGTGCAGTCTGGGGAAATTGTTTAATCTCTCTCCATCTTATTTTCCAGCCTGTGGAACTGAGACTGTAGTTCTATCTCTCTGTAAAATCTGTAATGGTTTGTAGAAGAAGGATAAAATTATCCACAGTTTCTGAGTGTGAAAGCTAGGAATTACTCAGGGAATATTAGACAGTAGGTTGGAAGCAACATGAAGGAATTACCTTTTTAAATGTAATGATCTCTGTGTCAATAAACACCCTAAAGAAAGTAAAGACCTTTTACTCCACACTGCCATGCTGGCTTTGGCAGACAGGCAAGTCGTAATTACTTGTAATGGAAGATGCATGTGAAATGGAAAGGCCTAAGTGCTAGTAAATATGGAATTTCATACTCTCATCTCAATATTTGTTTCATTATTTTTATGTTAGCCCAAATAGGGAGAATATCTCAAAAGAGGATAAAATATTTATTCTGCCATTGGTTGGATGTGAGTGGGTATCTCATGGCTGGTTACTGAATTAAGCGCTCTTCCTTCATGCAAACCTTGAAAAGAAAAACACAAAGTTGTTAACAAGAAGACATGTAAGCAGTAGGAAAACGTTATACTAAGTGTAAACATACTTACATGTAAGTTATTTCCAGGAATTTGTTTCAGGTGTGCAAAATGTATCTCCTCATAGTTAATCTGTAAAAATGTACACACTTTACCATGGGGCTTCCTTTCCTGTTTGCTTTTGGTTATTAATCTTAGAACAAGCTGTGCTTAGGTGTTTGGTCTCCTTGCAAAAATTTACCTTATCCAAAGTGGCATTTCATATATAGTGGCATTGGCAAGTAGACACATAGCATTCTGAAAGAATTCATTAAATAGGGACGTGTTAGTTTACAGGTTTAATCCATATGATATTTATTGGCAGTCATACAGGCAATGACAGGCAGCCAACACACTATTCAGTGGACTTTTCCACCCATCTGTTTATCCATCTGTTACTTGAAAAATAGATTGCTTTTTTTTTTCCAAAAAAAGCATTGTTTTAGCAGGCCAGTGAGATAAAGATATGTTGAAGTATAGAACTCATTGTAACAGGACTATCTGTAACAGGACTATCTGAAACATCCAGCAGTATCTTGATATGAAATAATATTGGTAACTGGTGTGCCTCTGGCCCCTGACACTTATACACATGCCACAGTATATTACCAAAATAAACTCAAAATAGACAAGTTCAACTTACTTTTTTTTGTGTGAGCGGAGGCAGAAGACGGCTCTTTGACCACATTCTTGAGTTACGTGTTGCTGAGCGCATATTACCTTGTTAAGATCAGAATGCTCTGGAAAAAAAAAAAAAGGAATAATCTGATTTTTAATCGGAATGGCAATATTAACTTGTGCACTGTGTTGACGTAGTAAGAACACCTCAAAAAGAGAATTAAGTTATTTAATTTCAGTCAGATGCTTAAAAAAATTCATTAATGATATGTAAATTGTTTTTATGCTATGGATTTCTGAGGCCTACAGTTTTAAATACTGTTATCTTTTTGTTTGAAAATGTGTTTTTCCTCAGGAACAAAAAGTTATGAATATGCTTTTGAGGGAAAAAGTCATTTAAAAAACTCTTAAAATTGATAACTTCATATAACTATAGCTATACTAAGAGACACATTCCAGAGATATCAGTTGAATCACAAAATTGAGGAAAACTAATTATGCAATTTTTGATTGTCATCTGCCCTTTAATCTGTTGTTTTAAATTTTTGTGTAAAAGAAATGCCAAAATGACAGGAGAAATTTCAGATATTTGTTGTGTTGTAATTGTGCTGATGAAAAAGGCTTGCATTGGCAGAGCTTTATGATGTCCCCAGTTCTAGTGAACGTTACAAAATGTGCATTGCAGCATATTCTTTATGGTTCATGGGCTGGCTGATTCGCAGCATTCACCCTGAAAATGCCTTAGTGGCAGATTTGTTACGATTTATTTTGGCAATGTGGTATTCTACAAGATAACAGAATCAATGACAATGTCTGACAAAATTTTCTATTGGGAGATCTGCTTTCATTTTGGTAACATTTTTAGCCTATGAAATGTATAAACTGAGAAATGTATTGATAAATAATTTCCAAAATATTAAGTGACAGAGAGTTGTGCCTAAAAATACAAAGCCAAAGAAACTCCTGTGGACATTTCCACTGATTCAAATGGCTTGCCCAAGACTGTTGGAACACATAAGCTGGTCTCTTCTCCAGCGGTACTGTGCTGTCACTCTGCAGAGGGAGCAAAATGAACCTGTTCCTTCAGTTTAAGGATGTTGACCCAGCATACAGTTGGCTCTCAGGGCTGCAAGCGCACATAGCCGGCTCATGTTGAGCTTCTTGTCAACCAACACCCCCAGGTCTTTGTCACCTGAGCTGCTCTCAGTCCATTCTCTGCCCAGCCTGTATTAGCGTTTAGGTTTGCCCCAGCCCAGATGTAGGATCTTGTTCTTTGTCTTGTTGAACCTCATGAGGGACACACAGGCCCACTTCTCAGGCCTGTCCAGGTCCCTCTGTGACTGCGCCACACAGCTTGGTGTCATCATCAAACTTGCTGGTAAAGAACAATAAGACAGCATAGAGAGGAATCACAAAACAACATGGAGGACTAATTATGTTTATTCTAAACTTTCAGCATGTCTTTCTATTTAGAGCTGAAAGGTTTCAGCAGCTGAAAAATGAAGATGACAGCAAAGTAAGGATATTGTTGTTATTATTTGCCCATCGGGCAAGCAACATGCAAGCGTGACTTTTTTCTTCAATTTAATTTAGTTGAAAGCATTAATAATAATTTACCAAATTGGATCAATTTTTAATATTTCCTAAGGGAGTTTATTCACAGATTTCACAATTATATATAGTCTTGTTAGGAGGCTACTGTACTGTAGGATTTTCCCCCAACTCTCCTGAGATAGCAGTAAGATTGCTTGTAACTCATTGCACAATGGGACATTCTGTGAAGAGAGAACTTAAAAAACAGTTTTTATTGTGAAAAAAAATGCATCCTATTTTTCATGGAGCAGTCAATGATATGAAAGAAAATCAGGAAGCAAGTGTAAAGCAAAATAGCTAGCTTTTTTTGTACTCGTATTTGTCTGGGATAGGTATGCTACTGAAAAACAGCACAGAACATAATTTACCAAGGGACTATTGCAAATATAGTGTTCATTTTCCTTGAAAGTAATCAGTAAATTCAGAATTTAAGGTGTTTTACCACCAGTCTTTACAAACATGCTCCAAGTGTATTCAAAATGATGTACAACATGATATGAACATAATGAAGTATACAAATCTGGAAAGCTTTTGGGAAAATCTTCAAGGAAAGACTTTCCTGGCATAAGTTTAAGTTTGTAAGCAAATTTAAGTAATGTAAGGAAATAATTTGTGTATTTTACTGCTGAGAAAGAAAACTCTGAGGAATAACAATATGTATGCGTATAGAACATAAGTAAAGTCACATGGAAATTTACAGGAATTTTCTGTGCTAGTTAACCATGCCGACATGCTTGGTTTGCAACGCATGCAAGGTGAATTAACCCACCTGAAATAGGTTATTTCTGTCTCATTTGGGCAATTAGGCCTAAAAGTTTCAAAAATTTCATGCTTATTTTGAGTCAAGAATGTTTAAAGAATAATTTGCATGGTCATGCTCTGTAAATTGATATCCTAGATTCTTAGGCAATGACAGTAAGCACTCAGGATTTTCACCTTTCTGAGGATTTCTTAGTCCTCAGAAATTACACCTCAAAGAGAGGTGTAAGCAGGGAGAAATAATGCTCTACATGGCACTTAAGTGTTATGTGAAATACGGCAGAAAATATTTCAAATGCTTCAGAGCAGAGGGAACACCAGATGTGTTTGCACTTTTTAAGGACTCCTTCAGAAATATGGAAGGAATTCACTATCACCCTTCTTTGACTGCAATTACAGTTTGTCCTTAAATATGTATGTGTGTGTACTTTACACAGGAATAGCATTCATCAACAGGCTATTCCAAGGCTTCATAAACTCCAGTAAAAATCCTGTAGTGTGGTCTATTTTGGCTTACCGCAGATTACTGCATGTCTTGCAGTTGACTTCAGTGTCTGTTATGTAACTGTGTGTCCTTGAAATTGTGTGTTTGCTGCACTAATTTTTAGTAGTAACTCAAAAAGTGGAGTCAAACTTCAGTGTTGATTCTTCTATGAATGTAGCAACTCGATGATTAGCACAGAGGGAGGCTGTGCTGGACAATAAGAAGGTGACTGCTGTAAGCTGGAAGAGGAAGCTAGAAGCAGTTTAAAGAAAAAGAAAATAAGGATGAAAGCTAAAATAAATATAAAGGTAAAAGAAAGATAAGAGCTTTCAAATATTTTGTCTGGAAGCTGGATTCTTTTACCTGTTATGTAACAGTTACCCAACTAATTTACTCAACTACTAACACTGAGCAAAAGTACTTTCAAAATTTTCTTCTTTTGTTTCTGCATATCCATAGTACAGGTCAAAGCCTAGATTACAGTCTAGAAGAGATAGGAAGTCAGCAGTTAGTTGAAAAATAAGATAAGATAAGATAGATATTTGAAGGAAATCTTGTTACAAGCCTTATGACCTGTACAGTATAGTAGATACCAGTATAATTTCTCATGAGTTTGCTTCTTCCCCAGGTACATTGGAAATCAGAGAAAAAATAAGATGCTTATTTATGAAGTAAGTTACTCAACACATGAAATGATGGGTCGTGTCTATATTACTTCTTTACATTACTTCTGGTCCTGTACTCATATTTCTTCTTAGAATACATTTATATTTGAATTTGAGACAATACTTTTCCCTCAGTTTCATTGACAAACTCTTATTTTTAACACATGGTCTGTCAAACACCACTTAACGGTATTTTGTTTACACCTAATGCTTTCTCAGGACTTTGGTTAGCTCTTTGTACCCATTGACTTGGATGGTAAGTATATATTGCAATAACTTTAAACAGTACTTTTTAAAATGCAGTAGTCTTTAAAATATCTATAATTCCTCACTGTGCATGGGGTCACAGGGGTTGCATAGCATTGCGTAGCAGCTGGGGCATTGCTTCTTACGGGGATTTGCTGCACTCATGCTACCCAAGATTGACATCCACATAGGACCCTACCACATCAAGAACCATGATGGTCCATGGGTTGAAATCTGGGTAAATTGAGAGGTAAGTTTTACTGTCAATAAGATACATAATTTAACCCTGGAATAATACTCTTAACTTTCATTGGAAAGTATGAAATAAAATATAATGAGATTCAAAAGTAAATGTCAGAAAAGTTCAAGCATGGAGGCTTTTAAAAGTCCAGGAAACAATCTTTCAGCTTGTCTCATGGTTACTTTTCATCAGCCAGCACCTGGATCTCGCTTAGCCCTAAACCTCTATGATATTAATAGTTGGCCTTTGCCCTTTAGTTGTTCATTTATTCCACATGCTGTCTAAGAAAAATGCATACAAACCTTTATCTTATATATTAGTCTTAAGGGAATTTCAGAAGGGTGGTGGTAAAATTCAAGGAATCCAGAAGAACTGTGTTAGGAAACAATTATATTGTCGCTGAGAGGTGAGTCGTTTTTCAGCTGCCAAATGAATTACTGTTTGGGATTTAAACATGACTGTTTCTACTTCTCTTCAGTGGTGGTAGCTTTGAGTAAAATGGGCTAAGGAGAGATACAAAACTAGCTCCTCCCTTCACAGGTCTGCCTTATTTTAGGACGTTTCCAAAGCTACTTGTCTGCTCATAGTGACATACTGGGAGAAATCTTTGCATATAGAATACCACTGAGTGAAATCTTGTGAGACAGATCTCATCTGCAAGGTTACATGGATGCTAATTAATCATACAAATAGGTTCAGTCACTGCTTGTATCTCTGGTTTCTCACACATTCCAGGAGGGTGGAACAGCAGTGGAAGTAGGTCTACAGCCTTCTCTGGGAGTAGGCATTTTTTTCTTTTTCTTTTTTTCTCTCTCTCTCTCTTTTTTTTTTTTTTCCCAGAAAAGAAATTACTTTGTCTTTTTCTACTGTCACAGGGTTTGACAATCTCATGTCCAATTTTCTTAGCTCTAAAAAATTGGTAAATCCTGTTTCCTTTCTGGTACAGTTTTATCCTTCAAATTATTATGGTATTTGAAATTATTTATTTACTGGACTCTGGTCATGCTATCGAATGTTGAATTAGGAGGGATGAAGAAAAAATAATTCTATTCAGTTTTGTCAGTTGGCTTGTTGGGTGGTTGTTAGATGGAGAGGAAAGAAAGGTGCTATGGAACAGAGATTTTGACTTTATTGTGGCAGAACTGCATCCACTTAAAGTCGTGATGATTCATTGTTTGTAAAAGATCTATTTTTAGCTGGCCTGAATTATATGGAGATTAAAGAGAATCATTAGCATAAAATTCCCCTTGATGCTTCTGCAGTTGGTATAATACAAAAGACTTTGATAAGATCTCTTCAGCCTAGATAACTTTGGTGAATCCCTAAGTATGCGCAAAAAGCTGATTGGTAACCATACAGAAGCTTTTGTGGGTCAGTGATCTATTCCTCTGAGCACAATGCAACTTTTCATACAGAATGCATTCCAAAATAATGCTTTTTAGAAATAGAAGTGACAGAAGAAACAGAGAGATGAAGAGGGAGAGAGGTACATTTATAGCTGTAGAGCGAACACAGATATCTTTAGGAAAAACATTCATGTTGGATTTTGCTGTTTGCTCTGGTCTCTTAATACAGAGTGAATGCCTCTTTCACTTCATTGCATCCATCCAGACTGTTGTTTCCTGTCATGTCAAAATGCATGCAGCTAGGGCGATTGCTACATGGTGTAGATTGCAGTGGTGAGGAAGATGACCAGCTACCCTCAGTCACAGATGAGTAGTTGTGTGAACTTCTCTCATCATGTATCAGCATGTCATAGCCACATAACTCCAAAGGCATTCATTACGGTACCTCAGTTGTTGCAACAAGTATGAAATGAATGTGATGAATGTGGCAGAATATGTAATTGTTACAAAGCACTTTTAAACAGTACAACGCACATCGCAATACACTGCATTAATGTAATGATCAACAGTATTTGCCATCCTAGGATAAAATGTCATAGGAGGGGAAGTCCAAGAAGTGCTAACATTTTGGTTTTGCTCTGATGAAGAAAAACTTAACTGTGAAGTTCAGAAATCATGTATGAAACCATAAACGACCTCCATACTTAGCTGGGTAAGTGCAAACCTGTATTACTTCAGTTCCATGAATATGGTGGAAAATAATGTCTTAGTATACATCATTGTGAATTTGGCCTAGTGATTTACCATTTAACTTTTAAGTAAAAGTTGAATCATGGTGACAATAGCTACTCTACAAAAATCATCTCTGAAATGCCCTTATTCTTTTGTTCTGAATAGACTCACTTCTCCTTCAGGTTCTTAAATATAATAAATTTGCTGGTAGAGGACAAGAATAACAATAAAAGTGAAATCAAACACAAATCAGGAAGAATATGAGGGCATAAGCAATTGTTTTGTAAGAGAAGATTTTATGTGAATTTTCATTACAAAGAGATGAGATTCATTGGAAATTTATGTATGTGGAGAGAATACTTAGACAAAGCATAAATCCATTGCAGTAATTCTCACTGTTAGTAGACAGACTGTTAATATGTCTTTTCACATTATGCAAAAACAGCAAACAAAAATAAGGGTCACAGCTTTAAGAAGAGTTGTTTGTAATATCTGTTAGACTGAGCAAAATGTCACAACATGTAGTCTTCTGGAAAAAGCAAATAGGTCATTAAATCTCAGATGAATAAAGCATGTTTCCAAACTGCTATGGTGTTTTGTCTTTTTGGAATCACTGCAGCAGTGCATGGGCTGTGGCTATGATATATGAAGACAATCGGGCAATAGGTTTTAGTGGGACTAAAATTTGCCCCATGGTGTCAGAATGAAGGGCTGCTTTGAAGATTATCTCATGCAAAGAAAGAGACCCACCAGCTGCAAAACAGGTGGTAACCCACCAGGGGCAGGCACATATGAAATCACAGCCCTTTACTTGGATTTCAGTGAAAGGAAAAATGAAAGGATAAAAGGTAGAAGACCTGATTCAGAGGAGCAGCCTCGTGACTTTTTATTAGGGCTTTCATAAATGAGATTGTGTTTAGGCTGTACACTGGGATAATGAAGATTCCAAATGTTGAACATAAAACGTGGGCCTCGCAACCAGGTGCACGTCTGCTTCATGTGTTAAAAAAACTCATTGGTGCAAGGATATGTGTTTTCATGATGTGTTTATATCTTTTATGCGACTATTTCTTTAGTCAAGGGAGCTTACACTGTTACTACGCTCAGGGACCTGGTAACGTTGCCATTCAGTCCCCAGTGGTTCCATCACGAAACCCAACTCTCCTATCTTTTTAGAGAACTTGGAACGGAAGAATGAGCTGGAACAACCTGCCCTGCTGTATTATCTCAGAGAATAACACAAGGCTGCCAACAGCAAAATTGAAGGTATTTCAGATCTTTCCGAAGTTCTAGACTCAAGAGAAAAGTCAATTTTAAAAGAAGGTAATATTTTTCCTGTGTATTTGTTTATTGCCATCTTAATGAAAGGAGAGAGCACTGCACGTAGCATTCTTGAAAGAGAAGGGAGAAGAACAAGAGCTTTTATCTGGCCCTGAAATACTTAGCGTATAGCTAGCATTGCACTAAATAGGGTTTTATGGTTTATAGGCAGTGCCAAGATGTAATTCCTGTCCAACAGTAACAGGGAATATTTCCCAGCACTGAATCTTGATTGCCTGTGCTGTTTCCTGTTAGAATAGCCTTGCATCTTCTGTTTGGCCTGGTCAGATAGAGTTTTCCCCTATAGTTTCTTGGACACAAAGAAGCTGGTATGGGCCAGGGATCACTCCAGCTGACAGCTGGGAGCAATCCATTTTCTGGAAAAAGATAATATAATTGTATAAATGCAGAAAGACCAGTGGCCACGGGGAAAGAAAACAAGCTCTGTTAATGTTTAGTTTAGCTAGTTGTGGAAGACTCTTGTATAAAAGTCCCCTTTTAAAGTGAATTGCTCTCAGCAGTTCCTGGGATTGGACGGTTTTGTCCAGTAGGAAATTCAAGTGTTAAATTTTGGATAGAATTGCCACCATTTAGAAAGTGCAATTGAAAATTTTTCTAGACTGTAGCATTGAAAAGATCTTAAGATTAACATCCTGAAATATAGTTGTATTAAATATGGAGAGAGGACAAGTAACAGGAAGGAAGAAATGAGAAAAGTTATCCTCTTAGCTTGCAGAGAAAAACAAAGCTTTCCATGATGCTGAGGTTTCAACACATGGCATTAGCTTGAGCATTGTGGGAGCTGCTGTGATTACAGCCCATTGGTTCTTTAGGGGTGGACTTTTATGGTCAAAAAATGTGAGATTAAGAAGGAATTTGTGAGGTTGTGTCTGCATGGTGCAAGAAAGCAAATACCATTCATACTCAGTAGACTAAAATGTGGATGGTTTCACTAGGGCACCTTTGAGATGGGCTGCCTGTGGCAGAAGATTAAAATGTGAGTTCAGTTCTTTATTTAAGTAGTCGGTTAAGTAAGTATGAGATGGTGTATGTGACTAGCTTCCCAGAATCTCCCAGGACAGCTAAAGTGAGCTGTAAATACATAGTGTACATTAGTGATCTCCCAAGAGACATCAAGCTGTCACTGTTGAGCAAAAGAAGATTTTCACTGTATTGAGATAGATCTTGCAACAAACTTATGGTAGACATTTCCTTGCAAGTGAGGGGGGGATGCTTCTGAAGTTGTTGTTAGGACAGGCATTTTAGAATGTTATAAATAACACTGTTAATATTTCAGTCATCATATTTCATTCACTCACAAGACTTTAATCTGCTTTTGCAGAATTTGCAGGATTGCTGCTCTCTAGACTTCTGTACTTTTAACATGATATATTAACTGCTTTTTTGCAGCACCGTGTGAACTCCCCTCCTAGTTCGAATTAGTTAAAAGTTATTCTAAAATCCTCAGATTTCTTTTGTTATTACTTAAAACACTTTCCATAGCTATGTTTTTAAAAAGTAAATAACATCTGGCTGGTGTGTTTAAAAAATCAGTCTGTAGCAGATAATGTAAAAATGACCTTGGCCCTAAAAGTAAAAGAAGAAGTGTGGGGGGGAGACAGGAAGCTGGCTGAACACTATGCTAATAAGAACACAGCTCATACTCTGCATAAAGAGGGGGAAAGAAAAAAAAAAGACTTCGCAGTGAAGCACTTTAAGGCTAGGCTATTTGAATGTTTTTTGTCTGGATGACGCAACACTGAGCTCATGAGAGTCAGATCAAATCCAAAAGGAAGAGAAGAGGCAAAAGTCCAGCAGGGAGTCTTGCTATTCACTGATTCACAATAAAAACGTTGATAAAATATGAATCTTCTGAAGTCCAGGCAAGGTAAAACAACTTAAATTGAGACAATGAATAAAATAAATATTTCTAGCTATTAAAGCTTGTTGCTGATAACACAAAAACTTCAGTAATAGAATTTATTGTAAATTTATATTTAATTGTTTCATCATATTTTTGAACTGGGAAGCTACTTATTTCTTGTATCTCACTGTCACTGTGATTCATTTTGTTCTTTCTTAATTGTTTATTAAAAAAATCAATAAACAGTCACCAGCTGGGAACGAAGTCACGAAGTTGCAAAGAACCTATCATGCCAACTGAAATCCAAGGTCAAGTTGTTGTTGACTTCAGTAGATACCAAATCCTAAAACGGTAAGGGGGACACTGATGTTTGTATCTCTGCTTTGCTTAAAAGTCATTCTTTCCTAGTGCTTCAGCTGTAAATTGCTAAAACAATGCTCACCGGATATTTTAGAACATGTATTTATCACCTCAGGTCTGTCCTATTTGCACATGGCTGAGATGAATATTTTTTTCAGTGTGATTTTAAAACTTGGAGAGAATAATTGTGGTAAATTCAAACCATTGGAACTACAGTGGGTATATTCACTTTTCAGCTGATTCACTGGGGCTATGCAGAAACATGCAATTTTGCCAACAAAGTTTACTCCTAAATTATAGAAGGATATCTTTATAATCCTCTGTACAGATATAGTTGCCCTTCTCTTTTCACAACAGAAGACCTGGTCAAAAGAAAGCTTGCAAAAAAGATGTTTTAACTTCACAGTTGCTAGATCCAATGGCACACTTATCCAAGGCACTGAATTACATAGATTCATAGGTGGGGGTATATAAAAAGCCCTAGAACTAGTACATTGTGTATGCAGAAAGGAAAAACTGTACGGGACATTAAGCTTGATACTTATATTTAAAATTAGAAGAAATTTATGTTGCTTCCTGGTATTCTTATTGAAAAAAAGCATCAGTAAATCTTTTTTGATGCACTACTGTAACAACTTTCTGACCCCTTTGTGTTCCCCAGCATAGCACTACCCCAGCGTTACACTTTGAGCAGTGTCCTGTACTCTGGTACTTAAATTTCAGGATTAACAGAGCCAGCTGAAAGAAAGTGAAAACTTATTCCTGAGTAGGAACATACTGTCCATTAAAGGTAAGATGTGAAGAATGAAGACTTTTCTTTCAATTATTTTTCCACCTTCACAGGGGACATAGAGCAATCCTGTGCTATGTGGTCCTCTCAGAGGCCACCATAACAACCTCATGGGTCCAGTGAGAGAGGCTGCAGTTATCTTTTTTTCTTCCCAAGTGTGTCTTAGGAGCATTCTCGCTGCCTTTATGGTAGCTTGATATGGCATAGACACATTACCAGTCTACATTACTTTTCAAAGGTCAGTCTTCAAGCCAAGATAGTTACAAAGGCCAATTAGGAAATCCCTTCTTCACGAAGCAAACCACAGCACTTACCCAGAGAGCAACACTGTTAATGAGTTGATTTGGTGTTTTTCATGCCAAGGGGGAGAGGCAAGCAACCTGCACTTGCACCACAGAAGCATGTGCAGCAATGGCAGATCTTACCAAGGTTAGCCAGTGTCTTAAATCTAGAGCAGCTCCGCAGTGTGGCAGACTTTGCAGACCTGCATCATTTTCCAGGATTGGACTATCTTTGGCAACCTCACACATTCTGCAAGTTTCACGTCGAGTTTTTAATGACTTCAAGTTGTCACAGTTTTTGTTGATTGTACAATCAGGAGTGCTTTAAAAGTACTTTGTCCTGTGGAAACCACTGTTTAAGCAGTGGTTTCCACAGGACAACATGCAGTAGTGCCAAGCAGAGGTTTAGGGGTAGCAGTCACAGTAGTTGGTTCTCCATTTTGTTTTCCATCAACCTGACTTTGTTGATTGATTATTTTTTTTCAACCTAAGAAATGATTAATCTAATGATAACCGACGTAAGTAAAGTTCATTTACACAAAGATATGGCATAAAGACTTGGATACAAGCCAGGTATGTGATGTAATGTTTGTGTATAGTGTAGTTAGTGGATAAAAGCAATAAGTACAGTAATTTTATTAAGGTAGTTGTCAGAAAGAAATCTCTATCTCTTATGTTAATGCAAAAATTCTATAATGATGTGAATTAAGGTCAGATTATAATTATTAATTAAGATAGCTGGCACTGCAGATATGTCTAGCACAACACTAGACGCTGAACAGAAGTTTCTTTCATAGCAGTCTTATTTTACTAGCAAATGTTGCTTATGAGTATCATGGAATTGTGCAATTAATTATGCTTAACAAGGAATAGCTTTAGTCTACCTAATTGATTCCCTGATAATTTGCCTAGAAGATGACTGAAGATTTCTTTGTGCATTTCCAGTTGTCAGCTTTTGGAAATGGGTAGTTTTGTTGTCATCCATTTACAGGAAAACTGTGGTCTTTCCTGCTAATCTGTAATGTTTCTTCCACCAGTACTATGACAATATCATGAAATGTCTCTATACCGTTGTCCATTTAAATTTTATGGATAGAAATATACTTTGATCTAGTTTATTAATGTTTTCAGTCATTTGATACAGGTCTACCCTTTTTCTAAAACAGTGAATTAGTATTTATAATGCACTAATTGTCTTTAAAACTTTTGTTTTGAAGGACATTCTTGAGTGGCAATCTCCAAGTTACATCGAAATGGTGTTGTTTGTTATTTTTAGAAAAGTTGTATAAGTAAGAGAAATTTATAGACCATATTGCTGCTTGTAAAAGATTTGTGGTATGTAATTCTGTCAAATTTTAAATCCTCTGAATCCTATTTTATGACAGTAATAAATAAATAGTGTGATGAGTACCAGAACACTGCTTCCTGGCTGCACAGAAGTGGCGGCCTGTTGTAAGGCTCTCAAGTCATGTCCAGAAGTCCATTCTTTTCCCCTGTCCTGATGAGCTTTTCTGTACAGGATGCATGTGTGTCTGCTTTATTTTGAGGTAGCTGGATGGGTATCGTTCATCACTTCTCTGTCCATCAGATGCTATGAAACATTTGGAAACGTCAACATAATTCTTTGCTCACTATTGGCTATAAAATAGCTGAATGTATGTGTTATTTTGCCTAAAACAACAAAAATGTGTCAGGACACTCCACATTCTGAAGCAAAATATTGACTGGCTCATTTTGCATATGGTGACTTCAAACATTCATCAAATGAACAGTGCTTATTTGATGTTTTCTATACTTCAGTAGTTAGCCCAATTTTTCTTGCCCTAGGAATTAGTTCTTCAGCTACTGCACTTACCTTTCCATCGGGGAGTAAGGAATGCCTATTTTCACCTTCATTGCAGTATGTTATTCACATACTTGTAGCTCTTTCTTCAGTGAATTCTTGTTATGCAAACCAATAAAGGCAGTTAATGGCCCCTGTCTGTTATTTGTGCATATAGCAAGTCGTGCTGTGCTGTGGTTCCAATTTCTAATTTGGTTATACAGCTTGAAGTCTACTAGGGTACCATCAAGTAACTAATACATTCATTTCAAACTGTGTAATTAATTGCACTTTAATTCTGTTTGATTATTGGACAGTACTGTGTGTCTGAAAGCCATTAAACTCTTTATATGACAAGGTATACAAGTTTCTTTCTGAATGTATTCTGAGGACAAATCTATTAAGTTTTTTCTGCCTACTCACATTCTGGCTTTGCAAATTTCTATTTTTTCAAGCCAGAAACAAACCTACAGTTTCTATATAATAAACTTCTGCAGACTTCAGTGCTGCATTTTTAATGGACTCAAAAGTCCATGCATGCATTTTTAGCCATCTCATTTTTGTTGTTCATGGTTAAGCCAAAAATGTAGTCTTTAGCAGGTTTGCATTCCACTTTGGTACTTTCTTTCTCACAACAAATCTCATCCTACTCAAATTTAGTTCTGTGTACACCTGCTACTACTAGTCCTTTAAAACAATTGCCGCCAGGAATACAGATCAAGCTGAAATCCCATCTACTGTATTTTATACTCACATTTAATAATGATAGCATGTGTCTGAAGTCCATAATCTCAGAAAAATCATCTGAAAAGGCAGTGATGATAGACCACCGAAACAGGAGGATAGTTTAAAAAGAAAGAAAAAAGGTAAACCTTGGGATTTTTGTTCCCAATTGCTTGTTTTGTTTTCAAAGGAACAAAGGAGATGGAGGTTTTAGGCAAAAAAAAAGAAGGTAAGAAAAGTAAAATAATTATTTCCTCCCGGGAGGGAGAAAAGTGTCGTCAACAAACCACCAACAGTCTATGCATTTGCCACCTGTCTGATGGTGAAGGGGGAACTTGAAGAAGACAAGGGGGTGGTAGTTTATTTTCTGCAGGGAGGGTTTTCCTAGCTAAGCGAAGGAGGAAGTACACAGATGCCTGAGGGAAAGCAGATAAGCAGTTAGGAGAACCTGGTATCACTGGGAAAATAGAGGTGAGCTGACTTGAGAACACTGGAGAAGAGCTGATTCCCTGAGCAAAGAGCTGATGACAAAGCTTATTGATTCCTGTGGCTTTGCAACAAATCTTGAAGGCTGTATCGTGAAACACTGCTCTTCCCTCCCTTGTCTGGCTGAAACTACAGACATAACTGTCTGCGTCCTCTTCATGTCTGAGACTCATTTTTAGAAGATATTTTGCAAATGTCAGAATTAGATTTATTTTTATGTTCAGACATGTAACTGTTGCTTAGAAGTACAACTAATAGCTACCCACACACATACATGGACATGGGTAGGCAGAGAAGAGACTCAGTTGCTTGCTTCCCTGTCTCCTGTCCAAGTGACTTGGCTCTGGTTGTTCACCACAGTTACCCAGTTCTTGTTCTTCTCTACACTCCATAAGTTGAGGCTTAAAATTTTTTATTACTACTTCATTTTTCTCTGTCCTATCACCTGGGTTTCACTAGAATCTGAAATAACCCATCTATGTGCAGGTATTCTCTCTCTCTCTCTCTCTTTTTTTTTTTTTTTCCCTAAATTTTCCTTCACTGTTTTTAGCATATCTTCTAAGTGAGAATATAGGTGTATTTATTTTTAAAACCAAGTATAGGCATGTTTTTCATTTGTCATCCTGGGTTCTCTCTCTCTCTCTCTCTTTTTTTTTTTTTTTTTTTTTTTTTGTGCTGCATTAAATGACTGAAGGCTATCTCTTCCACTAGATTCTTAATTAAGGACTTGTTTGTGCCTAGGGGTAAGACTTTGGAGTGCTACAGTGCACATGGCATTGAGGAATACTTGAGATTAAGACTCTATTTAAGCAGACATTTTTATCAGATTTCACGTTTAGCCTTTTTTTCCCATGTGCCAAATGAAAAATTACAGATGAATTTCATCAGCAGCTAAACTTCAGAGGCTGAAACATGCTCAATGTAGAAAGAGCACTGGAATTTCTTAAAGTAAGCATTTTGAGTATCTAAGCGAGCATGTGCAGGAGGTAAATGAGGAAAGTAGGAGACAGATCCCAGTCCCTCAAAGCAAATGTCAACTTCAAAGGATACTAACTCCTCAAAATAGATGAAAATTTTCACCCTAGTTTTATAGTGTGTGCATATCATTTTCCTTTCTTCGTCATCTTATTCCTGGAAATTTTAGTCAGTTTTGCTTTCTGTTTGCATGTTGACTGTCTGAAGAAGCACATATTGAAGAACTTAAGTCCAGGCTGAAATTAAATTGTATTTGAAAGAAAAACCATTATATTGAAAAAGCTTGGTACCAGGTGCAGTTTAAGCTGTATTCTGCTGATGTGCTTAAGGATCCATATCATCATACATACCTGCCTGCCTCTTTAAACTTGCAGATGTTTAGATGAGAGAGGAGATAGATGCATGACTGCAAGTTTAAGTCAGTCTTTATAGTGTTGGCAGGAATAGTCATAAAAATCATTCCATTTTCACATCTGGTTCAGTAATGCTGAAATTACAAAAGTTACTGAAAATATATTTCTCAGTTCCACAGTTCAGTGTCTGCTCAGGATTAAATTTTACACTTTTTCTCTGCCCCAAAATTTGCTGGATGGTTTGTTACCCTGATGGCCCTTAAATGTCTAGTATGCTCTTAAGACAAAGTGCTGAGATAATAAATAAATAAATAAATAAATAAATAAGTGATTTTTATCTGTGTTGACATTAGGTTTTTACTCTATATACAGCTGCATGCAGTCACAGCATCAGTTCTAGAGATTAAACATTCTGACAATAGCTATAAGAAAGATGGTCAGATTAATTTCTTATCAAACTGAGTTGATTCAGAGTAAGGAATAGAAACCATCTGATGTATTTTACAGATCAAAGCTAATTCTCCATTGACACACATGCACTTGAGTAGGCGCATCTGTGTGACAGCTAAATTATAGGAGTGCTTTACACACACATTATCTTGTCACAACATAAGAACATCCTACTGTGCTAAAATACCTCTTCAGGAAGAAACATGTAATTTTCCTATAGTGTTGGGGAGGATGCTAAGCAGCTTCTTTCTTTTTACATCTCCTTTATTTTCACCTTCTACAGGCATGAGAGAAGAGCAAAAGTTTTAAATAAATTTGAAAACTATTCATTTCATTTTATTTTATCTGTCACTTCACTCTCTCTTCACCTTCTGTCTATTTAATGAAATGTGTTAGTAGCTCTGCTTATGGCTGGAAGGAAAACAGTGATTTGGCTTTAGAATTTAGTTGCTTACTTAAAGGGACTGATTATAAGGATTTTTTCCATTTATGTTTTAGGGAAGGTGAATATGTCAATATTTACTAAAACATATCTACAACACTTTTGTAAGAAATGGCAACAAAGCACAGTAGTTTTTATTGATTCATTTGTGCTACTAGAATGAGACTTGGTTTTGTTTGTTTTGGAAAGGTTGGTGAATGTGGCAGCACGCGCTAGCAGCTCATGCTGGCCAGCTTGAGACTAGGGGTAGGTCAATGCAGGCTTCTGAAAACTTAATCTTTATTAAATCAACATCCTATAAATTGAGCTCAACTTCTCCCAACTTCCTATAAGCCTATTTAACATATGGGACCTCAAATTGCAGCAGGGCAACGTTGGTAACTGAGCTGACACTGGCTCTGTTTGTACCAGGGCTTTTTTTGATTGTCAGCCCATTACAAAGAAAAAGGACAATTGCAGAAGCAGAATAATCCACTTCAACACTTATCTCTTGGAACAGTTTCCCTGTCTTGTGGTGCTTATCCCATGCTTCCGGTTCTGGAAGCCAAAAAAAAAAAAAAAAAAAAAGTTTAATATTTCTTTTCTGCAGGTCCATGCTCCTACAGGTGCACACACTAAAAATGCACTAAAATACAATAAATAAACAAAAGAGGCACTGCCGAGCAGAGGCCGGTGGCCTGGAAGCGGCCTGCCAGCTGCTTGCACAGGGGCCACGTGTGGAGTAGGCTGCTGGGCCTGCAGCTCAAACGCTGCCCGGCGCTGAGGAGGCAGAACATGGCCGGCCGGGCGCCATCTTGCCATCCTCCTCGCCTGCCCCGTGGCGGGTGTCCTAGGGCTGGCGGCACACAAGGACATTCAGTGACGCTGCCTGGGTTGAAGTTTTGGTCTTGAGAAACCGTTATGGTACGTTGGGGGAAACATTTTTAGAGTAATTCAAGATACTTTTTTATTTTTATTTTGTTCTTTGGAATGGCTTGTTGCTGTATGGAGCACCGAGCGTGCACCATGTCAGGCATGCTAATGGTAAATGAATTTCTCTACATATCTAACAGTTCGGAGTTCTCCTTTGTGGTTGTTGGCTATTAATTTCCACAGTTTATACATCTGTCTCATCAGTGGTACTGATTTAGAAGCTTTTCTTCAGGCTTGTTTTAGTTTGTTGCATTGTTGAACTTTTCAGAAGAGTTCTGTTGTGTTCAGAATGTTGTCGGCACTGCCCTGTGTTTGCGCTCAGCTTGTAGCATTTACACACCCAGACAGGCCCCACATAAATAAAAGTTACTAAACGAGAAGCTGGGGTTTCAGGAGTAGTTGCATTTCCCCAGTTTTCCTTGTTCTGGTGTGGTCTGTAGGACGTAGCCTTCTTTTAGATGTAGGCCTTCATCTGCCAGCCAGGGCCCTGTGCACAGAGGGACATTCTGCTTGCTAAAGGTGACTTTAGTTGAAATGTGTCTGTGGCTTCCACTTGTGTAAAGTAGTTTTACATGCAGCTTGATTTTTAACACTGACTAAAATGACACCACAGGAAAACACATGAGATATCAAATTTCCTCATGTTCTGGAAGCTGGGAAACAGTTTCTGTCTTCACGTATCATGCTTTGGCTTATTATGTGAATAATGAATATGAGAAAAGTATCTTTTATTTCTGAGTTTACCAAAGCTGATATTTTACAGAATTTCACAGCAATTTTAGATTAGAGGACTAGACAGATCTATGCCATCCTCTCCTTCTCAACACCGCTAACATTTCCCGCTCCTATTCACCTGTGATTAAGCTCACACATCTTGAATCTCCCACATGAAGGTTGGTTGCTATGGAAAAAAACGTGATCTCATAAATGAATCTATTCTGTGTAAGAAAAATTCAAGTATAAATCTGATACTATTCCAATGTTGTGGAGAAAAAACGTGAGGGAAAGGAAGTGAATATTGTTAAAATGCAGTATATTTCCCATTTCCTATTCATGTATAATCACGATGATTACATTGAATCATTACATCATATATTGTGCATACTCTGAAATACTGATTACCCTGTCTGAAATATTGATACACAACACTGCACTTTTACTAAGTACTTTTAATTACTAATTTGTTAAATAGAGCTAGGGTAGTACATTCTCAAGAAGTGGAGCCTTTATTTTTTTCCTTCTGTTATAGTCTTGTGTATATGTAATAGAAAAAAGTTTGGCATGCTTTTTACCAACAGAATTTCTTTCAGTTTGGGTATGAGTTAATCATTGGCATGGAATGTGGGGCCTGTCTGGGTGTACTGTAAAGGTATGTATTTTCACTTTGATAAAGCTGGACACACCAACGTTATTGAACAAAACTGTTATGTAGCATACTTACATGAACATAGTGAGAGAATGTGACACATTTTGAATTACCTACAGACTGATGTTTTTACCATTTTTCTCATAAGAAAGAATATAATTATGTATCAAATTTATGATTGAGAAAAAGTCATCTGCTTTATCATATTCAGTTATTATTATAATTGATTGACAATTGATTCACATGAAATCTGAATTTTGGCAAATTGTAGTTATTCCTGAGGACTTCTAAAAAGATTAAAGATTTCTTTTTTTTTTTTCTTTTTTTTTTTTTTCTTTCTTTCCTAGTAAGACTATCGCTTGTTTGGCAGAACACATTTAATGATGCTGTTCTCCAAATCCCTATCCATATTTATGCCCTTCATGAGTATGTTTGTCGTTTACCACATGGCATGTGCTGAGTGGTTATATGCCTGGAATCCTGCTGTGAAATGGCAATTTTGCTTTCCTTTTTTTCCTTTATTTTTTTTTCTCCCTTGCTTTCCTCCTCAATCCATTATTTTCTTTTAGTATTGGTGGTTACAACCACAGCATCATGGTGTCTTTCACAGGACACTGGTGGACAAGATGGAGATTCATGGAGCCCTATCCTTGGCATGTAATGAAAGTTCTGCTTTTCTGTCTGAAAATTTAGAGAGGTAGGAGAGGTGAATGTTGAGATTGAGGGAAAAAGAATGTGTTTATGGTAGAGTATTGTAAGTGGCTTTTTTCCAGTACTAGTGTAAAACCTTAAATGAATACAAAATAAACCCATGCTGCTATTATCTTGGCCATGATTTGACTATTGGATCAAGATTAAAGAATGTTCACACATTGCTGAGCTGTTAAGTTCAGCACTGCTATTTAAGTAACTCTTCAGTTTACTCCCACGTAAGCTTATAGTCAAAGGTCTCTGCAAAGCATTTGATGGTAGAGTTGGGAAATCATGAATGTTCTCATCTGTTTGTATCTTTGTAAGAGGAATACCAAGAAACAAACAAATATTGTGACTGTGAAATCCTTAATTTTAAGCATTTTGAGTTTGACTCTTTTGGGTGGAAAGCAATCCTAATATGCACAGTACAGTTCTTGTATTTTATCTATTGTTATAGATACATTCCATTGTGGTTTATTTTGGCAGGGAGCTTTGAGAAGTAAGAACCATGCATCAATAATCTAAGGCACCATCACAGCTGAAGCTTCAGTTAGTTATCTTTTTTTCTACCATGGCATCCCACAAGTCAAGAAAAGCAATGACATCAGTAAGAAGGAGAATATTTTTTGAAATGTCTCCAAAAATAAGTGCACAATTGTTACAATACAGCTTGACTTTATTTACTATGACAAAATCTATTTTTGTCACTTTGGTATTTTCATTATTAGTTGCTATTATCATGTGACATAAGTGTTTCTTGATAGAATTTTGTGTTAGGAAAGCACTGAATCTTGGTTTTCATGAGTTCCGTTAAGGATATTCTTCACATGATCAAAATCAGCGCTGCCTTCTTTAATAGAGTAGCGAGTGCTACCCAAAAAAATCCTGAGCTCATACCAAGTTTGATACATTGAGTGACCTTGCAAAGGAGATGACATTCCCTTTCCTCATCTTGATTTTCCATCTGTAAAATGAGGTTAATAATTCTGACCTACAGAAGAAAAACACATTAAAGCCATATATGCATTATTAGTGATTGAAGTTTGCTTCTCACTTTGGTGCTGTGTAACACAATATGGATAGTGAATGTTGTTGACGTATTTTCTTGAAGACAGTCAGGTCACTATTAATACAGGGAGAAGAAGGCTTTGAACAGAAGACAGTTCCTTCTTTGAAGTGAACAGGCATAGGCTAGGTGCTGAGAAAGGGGCGTATTGTTCTATTTTACACGAGTTACTCAAGCTCTGCATCTAGGGTTACACAGGAGAATAATACAGAGCCAAGGGCCTAACTAAAAGTTCAATGGCTTATCAAGAAAATAATCTAATATATCTGGCTTCTGTTTGTACTCATTTGGGTTCATCCTGCATATCTAGTGATAAGAACTATTTAAATAAATAGAAAAAAAGGATTAAACCCTTGGCAAAGACCCCAGCGAGCAATACATTTCATTATTTTTGAGGACAGGTACACACTACTGGCCAAGCAACGTCTCCCCTGGCAGGTTTCTGAAAACCTAAATCTTAAAATGACAAGGGAGCTAGAGTCATCCCCAGACATAAACCCTACCTCAGCGTATTGTACGAAGATGTTATGGTGATTAACAGATGGGAGACAATGCTTGCTCTGCTGGGTTTGTGACAGAACTGTTTGTGAAGCAACAGTAATTAGATACATGATTGTGATTGAGGCCCACACATAGCGAAGGATTTAAATGCAGGTACCTTTAGAGAATGTAAATAGGCTTGCTGAAATACAATGCACTGCACTGAAAAAATAATTACCCTACCTCTCATGAACATTTATGTCAAAAGTATTTCCAGATTTCAAGAGCAACAAAAAGAAATAGATTGCTTCAAAGTGACCAAAGGATTAGATGACGTGCACTGCACTGTTTACACAGAGCAAAAGTAAAGCAGGTAGTTATAATTCAAGCCCCCTGTGTACATCCAATTCCCAGTGTTTCAAAATTGCTGCTGACTTCCATAAACTGAAAGAGTTGGAATCTTCCCAGAAACTTCGTAGTGCATTGTAGCTAGTCATAGAAAATAACTTTTGTAACAATTTTCTCCAATATTTAGTCTGTGTGTATTAGTGATCATTAGGTTTGAGCTGAGATTATTCTTTATTCTTTATTTATTCTTGCTTATATTTGAATACTGGCAACATGCCTGCACATATTTACACAAACAGATAAATAAAGCTGTTCAGGTGCTATTTAGACATTGCTGGGTTTTAGATTTTGCATTAATCAGTTTAGAGAAGTTATTGTTGCTTCAACAATAGATACAGTAATTGAATACATTCAATCCATTCCAGTACTGCCTAACATGACTTTTCTTCAGCCACCTTCCATTTATCTTCTTCAAGTAGCTATTACACTAAGCTTTCATAAAATAAAATTATGTGTGTTTGTTTTTTTTTTTTGTCTTTTTTTTTTTTTTTTGGTGTGGTAAATGTTTCTGTTACAGTATCATTGTTAAAATAGGTGCCTAAGTGCCTATTTATCCATTTTGGTTGCCACTGCAAATTTCAGTCCATCTGAATGCATTTGTGTATTTCTTTCATGGTAATTCAGAGTAAATAAGTAAATTTTATAATATGTTAGATATTCATCCTATAGGTAGATAGTTTTTCTTTTCTCTATGAGCTTTCTGACCACTTTTAGTAATTACATACAGGAAATGAAGCAAAGCACTTTCTAATAAATTAGAATGCTGTGTGTTTGGCTAAGCATGGGTTTCTCTACGAAGACATATTTTTAAGTATAAAATTAATGTTAAACATTCATTAAAAAACTTTGGTTTCTTCCCAAATGTCCTCTGTGCCTTTAAGTACATATATAATATAAATATTTACTACATTTTAAATTATAAAATATAATTAAAACAACAACCTAAGCCTTGTGGAAGTTGTTGATAAATACGTTGAGGACTCCAGAGACCTGATCCACTATAGGTAATTATGCACCTGAATAATATTAAATCTGAAAAGATGACAGCTGATTTTAAATGCACATTAGGATAAAGCTAAAAATGCAAATGTGATGCAAGCGTGAAGAGATGATACGTCACGGTGAGAAAGTGCCTTGTTTCAAGTGTGGTCTCCAGCTTACAAACCTGCTTGTGAACATGTCTAGGAGAGAAGTGTCTGATTAAAACAACCAAAAACCTTGGAAACTTTCTAGAACGTGTCCAGCAAAGTCAGATAATTAGCTTTCCAAAGGAAAAATTAGTAGACTTACTGCCAAGTCTACCAACAAGCATCTCTGAAAGCGATAGCGATGAACAGTCAGTTAGTGCGCATGCCACCCCCTATGTGAGACATGTATCATATGTTTTTTGGATACATTTGTGGTTAATGCAAGAAATTTCTGTTAATCCTTTGAGCTATTTATATCCTTTTTTTTGATGACTTGTTACAGTGTTTTAGACACCTTTACTGGTGTGTATAGTGCTTTCTATAACAGGATTTTATGGCAACTGGGGCCTTGTGTTAAACTGTGACACTATGAGCCACCAACACCAATGAGTGTTTATACATAATACTTTGTTACTGGAAAACATCCAAAAGGACAATAATAGAAATACCCAACTTGATTAATTTTGGTTCTAGAAATAGCAGAACAGAGAAAAAGCAAAGAAATGAAGGTGGTAGTAGTTCAAGTTTATATATAAAGAGTAGAGTCAAAATAGGATAAATGCTTTTACCTGAAGTCAGTGGAAACAAATTGACTGACTTAGGGGCACACAAAAGCCTTGTGGCATACCTGGGAGATGACCAAAGCTCTCCAGAATCTTTGCTCAGTAACTGCACTTTGAGGCAATGCTCCTTCTCCAGCCTATGCTTTCTGAAGTTTCTTAGTGAGAGGTACAAGGGGAGAGAATTGCAGAGAAAGCGTGTTGAGATTTTTAACCTCTAATCTTTTTTTTTTTTTTTTTTTGGCTTCTTTTGAGGTAAAGAAATTTAGTTGTTTCTAAGCTGGCCAATTGACTATGTGTGAGGAGAGGGATGTATTTTATTTTTTTAGGTGTACGGAGGACTTTCCACTTCGCTTGAAAGTATTTATGTTCTTACTGTGTTCATTACTAGCCTAAGCCATGAAGTGCTGTTCATCTGTGTAAGCTGAGCATCAGACAATTTAAATGACGTGGTAAATATTTAAAAGAGAAATTTTAGATTACTTTTTGCAAATGGTCTTTTGGTCCAATGGACTTTGTGAAGCAGCCCTGTCTTAGCGAATGCAACTGAACCAAATTCATGCAGCAAAACCTTTTCAAAACATCTTTATTCTTTGCTAAATTCACATTTTATTCTTAGTCCAAGAAGGGCAGCTGCACACAGATGGCAGCCGTACTGTCCCTAATTTCACCTTGCAGGTCATGTCAGTAGAGAGCATGAGTGAACACAGAAACAGATCCTGTCCCATACTAAGAACCAATCTCTCCAGAGCTCTTTGACTGTGCTGAGAAACCAGTGCTGCTGGGTGTACTGTACAGGCCTAAGATGCCTACTTTTTTGTACATCATTTGCTCACATACCAGAAGTAAATGTAACTTTCGTTTTTTTTGTTTGTTTGTTTTTAACTTTAGTTTTGGTTATTAAAATTATAAAATAGAAATATTATTTTTTAATTTTAGTGGTTTTTTTTTTTAGTATTTTTATTTATTGATTGTAGTGAAGCTAATCACTATTTAGCTGTTTTAGATATGGACTATGTTATGTTTATGATGGTATCCATATTACAAATGCAAATATCCATTGAAACAGATGCTAGAATCTTTAAAAGTGTGTTTCAGTAGTCCAATTTACCAAGGTTAATGTTTGTCAAATACTCTCCAGGGACTTACTTGCTTTCTGCCTGACATGGCAATCTGCCTCTCTCTGTTCTAGTGTTCTGGCATTTAAAAACCAGCACAAATGTTGGCACTAGCCTCCTTTTCTGTGGCTTCCTAAGTTCCTAACTCACTAGCTTGCAGTTGTGCCTATGTGCAAGAGTTTATGGGAAAACTAGGTGAAAATACTGTAATATAGGAAGAGCAATGAGTCAAGAGTGAGGACAGGAGTGAGTCTGGAAAAAGCTGGTAGGTCACATTCAGTTCTTTCTTTGCCCTTCCATACCAAATATTTGAGTCTGAAGTGCCCTGTAAGATCTGAGAGTTAGCTGAAGGAGATGAGAATAATTGAGATGAAATGAAAAAAAAATTATTTGACCTATCTACTTTTGTGAAGTTTTGTCCTGGTTATTAATTGGCAGCAGCTTTTACTTTATAGAAAGTAAGCTCTCCCAACCAGACAAAGCAAAAAGCCTCAAGCTTCTCTCAAGTGGAGAGTAGAATGGCAGAGCCAGAAATGAACTCATTTTGTTCGTTTTCACACCACTTTTACTTCAGCACTGGAACATAACAAGGATATGTAGAGATGTATGCTGCCGCAGGGAAAAAAACTTGACATTAGGCAGATTCATGTTGCAATCTATTTGAGGGTCACAGAAAATGTGAGCTGATTCATATTTCCCTGATAGTTAATTAGGTTTGTTGTGGGAGCAGGACCACTGTGTCAGAGAAATGTAAGTTGGAAAATATCTGCATTTGCTTAACTAGTAAAATAACTGTGGTTGTTCTGTTCCTTTTCTTTAGATGTATGGCGGACTCCTCATGTCTGGCTTCTTGGTGTCCTGCCTTGAGTTTGCTGTCATGAATGTGTTTTGATTCTATCCTCTGCCTAGATATGAGTCCCAGACAGACAGACTGATATTCCCACTTCTCTTTCAGAGGCTTTGGTTGTTATTTTTTTCTTGTATGGAGATGAAGAAAAAAAATCTTTGTCAAAGAGCAGTAGAGGCTAACCTTATGGAAAATAAACAAAGTGTGGAAATTAATCCTACCTTGGAATATTTAAATTGCAATGAGAAAGCTTGTGGGCTGACATTCATGTTCAACATGAAATCCTCAAACTGTAAATCATAAGAGTGTTTTTAATTCTTTCTCCATTAAAGACACATACAAAAACATGAATATCTTCCAGTGATATCCTGACTATGTTCATATGAGATACTCTCTTCTAGATTAAACACTAGCCTAGAATAGCATTGAAATCATGGGAACAGCTATCCTTTGAAGTGAGGGCAAGTGTAGACATTCCTTTTGTTCTTTGACAAAGTTTATTTGAAAACAATTAAACTATTAAAGCTAGAACAAGGGTTAAAAAAAGAAGTGTTCAATGAAAGTCATTATTTGCATACAGATGCGTTCCTCTTTGAATTATTTTCCAATGAAAATATACTGATTTTTTTTTTTTTGTACTTTCCACAGAGAAGGGTTATCCTTAGTTCATTTTTGATGCAGTAACAAAACACACAGATTTCACGAAAATACTTGATTTTTAATTTAGTGCTTTTCCATTTGTTGTTGTTAAATCTTTTAAGAATGAGTTTCAAGAGCAGGGTGTATTCTATTCAAGTTTTTAAACAAAGGGCAAGAAATTACCATCGAAACAAATCTTCTCTCAAGTTTTCAATTGTCAAGGCTGGTATCAAGATAGATTTACATTGTTTTTATTTCATGTTTATTTGTTTAATGCAGTTGGAACTTTTATATTTCAACCACTTCACTAAAGATATAAAATTTAATTCTCATGATAAACCTAAATAAATAAAGTGTTATACTGGTATTTAAACACTAGCATTGGTAGTGGTGGCTAGACTCCAAATGTGGAATTAGTGAGTGTAAATGTATTCAGTTTGGGAAACGGAAAGAGAAGCTCATTTTTCAAAAAGTGGTGATTTCCTACCTAATAATGGGAAATTTTGTTTAGGGTGTCCCAAGTGGAAAACCCACAATCAGAAATACTTTTTCATTTTATGTCTGTCTCTCCAGGTGACAGAAGAGACCCAAAAGGAAGAGTGCAACTTCTTCAGCTTTGCCAAAGACATCTGGGATTAGAGTATTGATGTTACACGTGGTATGGAGTGTCTCTAGGGCACGGAAGGTAAGGGCTTCGTATGCTGATTTATTTATTAACCCTGTATCTTAAATGCAATTGACAATTCTTTGGCAATTTTGACTTTAGTAAACATCAGGTTGTGTCAAAACAATCAAGAGTCAGCAACTCTACACTGCTTGAAAACTTGTATTACTGTTGGTCAAGCTTTGAGCACTCTTTTAGATATGGAAAACATTTTAGAGTAAACATGGTCTTTGTAGAGATACCAATAGTTAAGGCCATTAAAACATGTAAAAGAATGTTTTAAATGTTCTTACATAGCTCTTTTTGCTATAAGAAGGGTTTTGAATCACGTATTTGAATCATGTCTTTGCACTACACCCATGACACAGCTTCATCCTGAGTCAGCAGTTACCTAAATTCAACAAGCATTTTTCCTTTTGCAAGAAAGTAAACTCACATTTAAAGCCAGATGTGCTGAGGATGAGGGAGACGTGAGACTGTCTATGTAGTTAGATTCTAATTGGGAACTCTGAGAGGACATAAAGGGCTGTCGTGGTAGTTGTTTTAAACAGCTGTGTCTCAGAGCAAATCATGAGTATTATGGCAGCTTTAGATGCTGGGTTGAACTGATTCTTTGCTGCTGTGTAGCTATAGAAAAAAGTCTGGTGAGCTAACACAAATGCATTCATTAAAAAATCAGAATTTTTTCAAGATCATGCCTTGTAATGAAGATCTCACACAGCAACTGCAAAATTCATACTCCATAGTAGACTACTGTACTATTGTTCCTTTCTTTAGAAGACTTTCTCTTTTGCCAGCTCATGCTGTGGTTTGCTTGTGTCATTAAATGCTAATTGATAATGAAGCCATGCCTTGCAAGTGTTTTCCATGTTTGGACTGGGTTTCAAGCCACAGGACAGTAAAAAACTGGATGTGGCACTTTCTCTCTAGTGTTGCTGTACTGGAAATATTTGTGTCAGACATTGTTAAGTGATTTAACTGACTTTAATATGCAGAAGTGAGCTCTATTTTCAACTGCTCTACTATTCATAAAATATTCCTTAACAATCAAGAATGCTGATCACCTGTTTTGTTGTTTTCTCATTATAAAGTAGATTTCTCATCAGAAATAATGTTACAGATTGGCGCAAATCAAATATACTTGATGTCTTACGTTCTTCTTGCTGCGTGCAAACTGAACACAGATGTGAACTGTAGGAAGGTGGCCAGTTTTTCTGTCAATTTGGCAGGCACTCTATGGAAAGCCTTACAGTAGCTGGCAGTTTTGGGGACTTTGAAAAGGTCAGCTATGCTTTTATTACATAAATGTGTATAGCATTAACCTTAATAAGATTTTTCTTTTTACTCCTCAACTACTGTTTTAATTTGGAGTGAAGAGAAAGTAGAGACTTCTTTGCTAGTATACTCCCCTTTTTTTTTTCTTTTTTTTTTTTTTTTAATGTATGCATCACTTTTATTAAGTTACAAATGATATATTACATTTTTATAAAACAAAAGCATATCTGATTTTCTGCAGTTTACTGAGAAGACATCAACAGAATTGAAATGTAAATTAGCACAAAAAATTGAGAAATATGCTGAGGGGTTTAATCACATTTGTATCACAATAAAACCAAGTAACGTGTATAGATTTGCAGTGTAGCAAAATGTTCTGCACAAATTCGATGCACACTAAGTCATCTGCATGGAGTTACATGTCTTCATGTCTTTAATAATTTTTTCAATTCAGTAATGGTAATAGTACAAATTTGGAGGTGGTACACTTTTCTTCAGGGAAGTTATTGGGGATAAAATGGATTGTGGTTGAATGTGCCAAGAGCTGTGTGCAGAAAGGATTGGTGTTTAAAATCAATAAGCAGCACTTAGTTTAAACCACTAATGATCTACATACATGCTTCAGGAATGTTTGTTATGTTATAGCAAGTTGTTGGAACAACTTGTGGATACGCCTGTGTGTACAGTAGACCACAGTCTTGTTATTTTTCTCTGTTTTTCAAAGTAAAGCATACACCAATATAAAAATGTTTAAATAACATTGAAACACATCTGTACAGAAAACAATACTTATGATATTTTTTCTTCTTTATAAATTATCCTGTTGAAAATTCTAGTAGTGGTTGAAATAACCATGAGAAAGGAGTAGTTACAGGCAAGTATCTAAAATATACCGATATAAAGGATGCATGTTTGCACTTTTGTTCTGAACACATATGCAACTGGTTAGATTGCACGGGGAACTATTGCCAGTGAAACATAAGCAATGCTTGAGATCTCAGACAAAATTTTAAAGTTTTTAATCTCAAGCCATCCATGAAATACTTTCTTTCACCAAAATAATAATGATAAAAAACAACCCGCAAAAACCAAACAAAAACCACAAACAAATAAAACCACAAACAAACAACAACAAAACAACAAAAAAACTCCCCTACTTAATTTTGTGCTTGAATCAGTTTTTTGACATTTCATGGCTATAATATCCGGCTACAATCATCATCAGCTCCAGGGCCCCTCAAGTGTGTGTGTGTGTTTATTTTTCTGTGGATGTGCGCAGATAAAATAACAAGGCTTACTATTTGAAAGAGGTAGGCAGTAAGAAGTGAGAGGGATTGTTTGTCAAGATATGGAGCCTGTAAGTAATGAGATGAAAATGGAAAGAAAAAAAAAAAGAGAAGACTGAGTTCCAGAAAAAAAAAATCTCAGAAGTTTTAAACGATGGAGTTGAAGAACATTGGAACTGATGAATGCCACATAGTTCAGGCCATTTAGAACTCTACAGGTCTAAGTATTAGTAAAAAGTCTTCAGGAAACAGTCCAGTCATGGAGGACACATTCTGGTAATATAATTAACATCTCATGTGTTTCCAGCATCTTTGTTTCACAGTTTCCTGGAGCTTCTCTGTTTTGGGTTTTGCAATTGTAGGTCTTTTTTGGCTGCAGACACAGCAACTGATGCCTTCTGTCTTAAGACCAAGCTCATTTTTCTTCTTCACCTTGCTCTTCTGGTATTTTTTTTCCATTTTGATGGTAAGAGGCTCCAGAGTATTCTAAGCCTTCAAAGAAGGCTACTACTGTCACTACTATTGCATTTAGTACAAGGTAGAGCTTGATGGGGAGTCTGAGATTTCTTCTAGGAACATTAGCATTTGTATATTATTATTATGTATAGAGCTAGGATGAATTTCACAGCCATTATTCATAACAATAGAGATCTACCATTCCATTAACAGTCCCACTGAAACTACAGAGTTACTCATAGAAAAGTAGCAGATATAAAGCATAAATCTTTTTTCTTTTAAAAAATATAGTTAAAACATGGCATTTTGTTTTGTTGAACAAAATCTGGAACAATTGTGGTTTTGTTGAAAAATTCTTTAATTAAGACTGATTTAAATTTAAACTCGCATTTGTACTTGGTTATTAAAATATATCTGATGACCTTTCTCATTTCTAAACCAAATGGATTTGAAGCCAATTATCTTGTGAGCCTCCACAGTTGCAGTTGCACATAACAGAACAATATGAGCTCCCTCGTGTGGTCGAAAGCCACTTCTCATTCACAAAACTGAATGAGAGTACCTTTAACAAAGTGGCTAAAATATTTTGCAAGGTTCTTATGTAATTCTTGGACTTTATTAAGGAATAACTTCCTGATGTCCCACAGTATTAGGGGAAGGAGAGGCTTAGAAGCATGTCAGAAAGAGGGACAGGACTTTCAACAATTCTCTCTATAATGCGGAAGCTTGTCTAATTACATCATATTTAAAATCCTGTATAACGATGCCAGATATGTAAGTGGAGATCTTTAGTCTAACAGAACATGCTTCTTGGCCATTAACAAGATAAGAAGCATGTTTTCATTAAGATGGAAAGAGTATTTAAACAACTTCTGGGCTGACAGACACTGCAAAATAAGCTACTCATTGTAGGCACTTAATAAAGACTGAAAATTCTTAGAAAACTGTGGAGAAAAACAGTCTTCCCACGCAAAAATAATAGTCAGGAAGTGACAATTTCATCAGTAGTATTATTTTACAGGTTTGCAGCCCAGAGTTTGCTTATAGTTGTTGCTTGTTTACCAAGATTACTTTTGCTCCTATTAATGAATCAGATAGAAAGCAAGTATAGTGACACTGAAATTGGGGTTTATTTAGTCTGTACTTGATAATCTTCCTTGAGGAAGTTAATTTTGTGTAGTTCTTACCCTATGTTTACAAAACACTACAAAACTAGAAACTCTAGACTTACTTGAATTAAAATAGCATAGGAAGGCATGAACTCCTCTGTCAAATAGATACTTTGCTTTCTAGTCTGTGGTTTCTATTTTTAAATGGCTAAGTTTTTTATTTATTGAAAAATGTTTGTCAGCTGGAGGAGCAATTGCGAGACATGGTTCTGTTTTGTCTGGTGCAATGATTATAGATGCAATAGTTATAACGACATCTTAAATAGTTTAATTTGGATAGTCCTTTTAACAATTTTAGATCACAATGGGAAATACCATTCATCAGTTTTCGCATGATATTATCAAGTTATTGTAAAAGAGTTAAGAGATCACAATTCTGTAGTTTGTGTGCTAACTTTAGTTTATTTGGGAATTAGTCAATGGAAAATCAAGTCTGAAGGTAAATCTGGAGCATCCACTCTTTTCCAACTCCTGAAACACAACTTTCCCGAAAGGAGTTGTACGTAGAGAACGTGACAATATACCTGCTCAATGTTGAATAAGAGAGAAACGACTGGAATTGTTCATTAATCTTTTGCCAAATGCCATTTTTTTTGGCAGAAAACAAAAATTGCACAAGGACTAGGGATCTTAGAAAGAACTGAAGAATAATCGGAGTTGGGGAAGGGATTTGGAAGACTTCATCTAGAAAATTGAATTTATGCACTATTATAATTCAGTTGAAAGCATGATGGTATAATAACTTTGCTCTAGAACAGATTCTCTTGCAAGTGAACATGCATTTGATTATATTTAGGAACAATTCAAGCCATACTTTCAAAAGTTATTTGCTGGATTTTTGTTTTGGTGGGAAGACTTTTAACAGCACTGACTGCATGGAGATTAAACTAGCAGTAGCAAACATTTCTATTAAAAGAAGAAAACAAAACTTGGGAGTGTCTATTCATAGACACAAACCTGTTATCATCATCTGAGAATTAACCTTAAACAGGGAAAAGATGGGGACAAATGAAAAGCTCTGCTTTCTGGAGCGCAAATAACTTGTCGAGCTGCAGAAGAGAACATTTTCACCATTTATCAGATTGTTCTATTCTTTGAAATGCTTAAACCTTTTGTCAATCACTTTTGAGCCCACTTGTTTAGTTTTCAAACATTCTCTAGCCTACCTGCAGGAGAAGAGCTTTAAGAAATGGTGATTTCCTTTAAAGCATAGTTTACTTCAAGAAGCATTGTCCAATCCGTATGTGATTATAAACTTTAGAGGAAAATAGGATGATAAAAGTTTAGGTGGAGAGATCCATTGATGAACATATTGATTTTTATGACTTCTTAATTAGAAAGTGATAACATTATGGCTTTCCTAGAAAAACAGTTTTGATACTATACAATTACTTTACTAATTTACACTTATTTTTTTTGCTTTTTTCCGCATTTGTTATTTTGCTTTCTTTCTTACACTATTCACTTCATTTGGTTGTTTTTGTCCTTTTTTTCCTTGCTCTTTCTTCCTTAACTACCACACCATATGAAGCCAGAGAAAACCTCACTAGCTCATAGCGTTGCTTAGCAATGTCATGCATCTCTTGTTGTCTGTTGTGAAGCCATGGTATCCTGGTCTTTCAACAAAGATTGCTACATCACTGCTTTGCTATAGGTGCAATTTTTTCCCTGAGATTTCTGATAAGAGATGATGTGTCTAGACAGCATACATAAGAGATTACCTTCTAACCATTGTAATATAATTAGACCAAGCCATATCAAAGCTCCCCAAGATTTCATGTTTAAAAGGTCAACAGCTTTTATTCCATATTTCAAAGATAAGCACCTTACATTGTGCTTAATATGTAGAGCTGTGCCTGAAAGTAAAGGAACTTCAAAAGATTTCTCCTTCTATTATATCATTCAAAATAGACATTTGATACTGTAATACGTCCATTTTAACTTCTGTGATTCATGGAGATAGAGATAAAAATAGGTCAGCTATGCCCCTTCTGGTACAGGATTATTCCCTGAAATATATTTTTAAAGTCCGAAGTAGATTTAACTATCTCAAGTGAGGATTTACATTTATTAAACTGGTGGGCTGTTCGTTGGTGGTCTAATACATTATCATTTATTATTTGTATTATGGCAGCAATTGGAGAGCTCAACTGAAATTACAATCCCACTGTGCAAGGTTTTCTATGAACATATAGCAAGAAGTAATTTTACCCCTGAAGGGTTTACAGTTTAAATAGATGAAACAAAGAATGAGAAAGTGGCTGTACCACTATCCCTGTTTTAGTAAAGCACAACTGGAGCAAGGAGAGATGAGCCACTTTGGGGCATGCTGATGTGATATGTATAGCAGACCTGGTAAGGGAGTCCAAAACTGCTGTGTTCTAGCCTTGTGCCTAGCCTAGAAACCTATCTTTGAATTGATTGAAGTCAGCTGACCTGGGAGGATTTGTCTAATAGATTTGTTTTTTCTCTAATCTGTTGCCTCTTCTGGGATTTATAAATTTCACCAGATTACTCTGAATTGTGCACTTCCCAATAGTAAATAGCCCTACTCATTGACTAGAACAGTCAAACATCTGAAGCAACTTATCAGATAACATACTTTTTCTATATCTCCCCATATTTTTCACCAAACTGTACTTGTTTTTTCATTTTATTTTTTCCCTCTCTCTACCAGCGGCTCTTCTCTGAGTTCATTATATCTTTCTTTATCTTTCTAATTCCAAATTCCCAGAATTGAATGCAGTGTCACTGACAGTTCTGCCAAAGTTCTACAAAACAACTAACTTGGCTTTAGTGTTTCCAAGTAATCATTTTCTCACGTATTCTGTAACTGGAAATATTTCTCTTTGCAAATATTTCTCTGCCTTGTAAAGACCAGTAAGGCAAATCTAAGCTAAAATAATGCAGCATGATTCCAAACAGCTTAGTGTTATAAAACTAGCATGTCAAGTTTGCAGACTTTTAAAAACAAATCTATTTCCTCTGATTTTTTTGGCCAACATAGTTGAAAGCATCTATTCAGTACTACTGATGAGTCTTGTTTTGCTGATGTGTTTTGTTTGTTAGGCTTTTCTAGCAGGATGCTGATGCGTTCTGGGGCACGGTGATCTGTATCATCGCTTGTCTGACACTGGATTTTGAGACACACAAAAAGTTCCTCATTAAACACATCTGAGAATGTAATTTCAAAAACAAATAGGCAGTGTTATGCATGTTCTTTCTGTGGTAATTGATGGAGAAGTAAGGGTTTACCAACATCATGTTTATTATTCTATCTGGAAAAGCTGGACAAAAATTGAATTGGGAATATATACTGAGAACTCAGTTTGCGTGCTGAATTTCCTCAGACCCGACCTACAAAAAAGCTGAGCTGAGTGATGTCTGTTCAGGTTTGGCTCTTTTATTGTCATATCTTGGTTTTTCCATGTTGTGCTTGATCCCCTCAGTTGACCACTGTGCGAAGTTGCTGAACATGCTTTTCATCAAGGAGTGATGGCCTGCATTTACAGACCTAATATGGTAGTGGCAATAAGGGACAGTTACTGTTACTGCCACCTGGGTGAGGGGAGTGGTCAAGGAATTAACTGTTTCTGAGATTAATTCTCACTATGATTTAGTCCTCTCAGCTTGAGAGACATTTCATAAAACAGACTTTTCATTGGCAATTGTTGATTTTACTCAGAGAAATGCCATCAGTCAATGCAATATTTTTTTTAAAATAATATTAAAAAATAAACATTTTTTATATTACAGTGCAGAGGATTTAATGTATACTACCCAGCTCTTTTTATCTTCAAATCATCTACACTCCCTCTGCCCTTTCTTTCAAAGCATTCTGTAAACTCGTTTTTCACAGTTCCTAAGCTTTCAGAATAGAACCAAGGACTTACCATTATTAGATTTGATATACAAATTAAAATTGTCATGTTTTGCTTTTGTTGTATATACCAAATCTCAATAAACAGAATTAATATCTAGTAAATACAGTTTTCTGAATGTAAAAAAAAAAAGGGGGGGGGAGAAATCATAATTATTTGGAAAAATAATCAAAAGATTTCCTTAGGATACTCCTAATAGAAACCTTTAACATCAAAATTTTGGAATACAGGCTTTCAATTTCTAACTAGCTTTAGCAGTAACAAAAGAAACTATCAAGACATGGAACAGAACATCTCTTTTGACGTATTCCTGACCCTATTACATGTGCTTACTACGCACTATCCTTTTTTCCTCATTGATTGCTGAAAATACTTCCAGCATCCTCTCCCACAGTGTATTCTTTTGGAGGTGGCAATGCTGTGAAATAGAATCTATTCATGTCTTTTTTTTTTTTTTTTAAATAAATCTCTTCTCAATTTGGACCAACATATCTACCCCCTCTCACCCAACCAACAATGTATTTTCTGATTTAACAGTAGACAACAGGAGAGAAAATGGCAGCAGGTTTCAATATGTTAGTAGCAGAAAGAATGCTAACAGCTCACTATTTGGGGGAAAAATAGAAGCTAGTGTCTTCAGGCTTAGACATCTGCTTCATACAATTTGCCAAGAAATACCATAGCTGTGAGCTCTAGTAACATTAATTAACATAATATAGCTAGTATTGGAGAGAAGTGATTGTTTTAAAAGATTACAGAAAATAAATATTGTATGCATATCTCGTGTTCTCGTTATTCTCCTTCACAACTGCCACTTGTTATCATGTTTGATTTGCTCATCACTGATGATGCTATCGTGATGCTATGCTGCATCCTCTTCATCTATAACAAACTACTGAAAGGCAATTAATGCTGTGAGGCACACTTACCAGCCACTAACGCAAACTTTTTTTCTACAGCATGTTTGTTTGTTGTTCTGTCGGCTTTAGCCCAGACCATGATGCCCTCCAGCCAGCAGTCAATCAGTAACTAACACAACACAACCGTTGTACCAACTTTGCGAGTTAAGCAAGGAAGTGATTGGTTTTGACTGTATTTTAGTTCTTTATTCTCTTTACTCTGCCTGTGATAGAAGGCTTGCAATTTAGAATGGTCCTAGAACAGCTGCTGTGTGCAGAGCTCAGCCACTGAACAGGAAGAAGGTGCAGATTCAAAAATTAACGTACAAGATTTATTATGGGTTGGCTCTTATTCTTAGAGTGCCTGATTTTCCTGCTCTTCTCATTCCTGGAGTAGTATTTCAGATGCAAAACAAGTAAGAATGCTATAGGTGAGGTATGAACAGTAGAGTCTAGTTTATTGTAGTTTATTCTTGCCACATTATATTCCATATCTTCCTCTTCCACCCCTTGTATGTGGGTTTATAATCTGTCTAGTTCAGACAGTCCATGTGTCTACCTTACATTGCTCCCCATAATCCTGTTTTATGGGTTAGTCAGATTTTAAGGGTTAGTTTAGAAATTTAATGTGGTGACTTACTTTGGTACTTTTTAGTTTCCTAAGCACATTGATAGTGCATAAAGATCATAATGATAAAATCAAATAGAATCTGCACGGAGGCCCTGAAAATTTGAAGATCCTATGTTTATTGAAAACAATGGAAAACATGTTTTATTTCTTTTAATCTTGTATTTTATAGTCTAAATCTTAATCCTAATCTGAAAAAAAAAAAAATGTAATCACAATAATTATTTTCAATAGCCAGGAAATACTACAACAACAACAAAACCCTACTTGATAATCTCACTGGATAGTGGTTTTTTTTTTTTTCCCCTTGCAGTAATACGTCATTGTTTTAATTATTATTTTTCAAATATAGCGAGGTTGTTATATTGCTGTTTTATCTCACATAGAATGTGGGAAACTTCAAATATTGCAGCACGTGGGTTAAACTCAGATCAAAGGGAGATATATTTTTTTTCAGCAGGGTTTCAAAATGTGTATGATCTGTCATATATATGTCAGAGTTTTCACCATGTAAAAATGTTAAATTTGACAGCAGTATTAGAAAAGCACTCTGTTTATATAAGGACATATTTTTATTTATATAAAAGCTAGACCACTAGTTTTAAGCTGATTAAACACTTTTATGGAGTCTACCTTCCTGTGTAGACCTACTCAAGGTTACAGTTTTGTGCTACAGCTGAGCTAATGTAAAACTGTGCTGTTATCAAAACGGTGAGTGGGCTCACCTGGCTGCTGCTTGGTCAGGTGGAAGGAAAACAAGAGAAGTGCACAGAGAGAACTGGGCTGGAGAAGGATGTCATTCCTTAAACACAGTGAGCTTTGGATAAGTCGAATTTTAACGTTCTTATTCTGATGTGGGGGTGCTGGTTTCATTCTGCTTGTTAATCAGAAACCTTCCTGTGTGGCACAGGAAAAACAATCCCTGGTCAGAATTATAGTTTTTATCTGATTTTGTGCTTCTGTTGGTCAGAATAGCAAGTCTTCTTCAGTAGTTTAAGGTCTAATATTGCTTACAACTTGTTACTAACAGGGCTAAAGAATTAGTACAAGGTATTGGCAGAGGTGGTAATAGTTTCTTGTAACCACCAAAATGAGAGAGAAAGAATGGTCCTAAGACTAATGGGTTTGGAAGTGACGCAGTGTTGGCCATGCTACAGTTTTTCTGTGTTGACGCAGACAAATATGCTGTATTTTTCTCCATTTCTGTATTACTGATGATTTTGTGAAACATCACATAATAGGACCCTCATCAAACTAAAGAGAAAGTTGTCTAGGTTGTTTTTCTGAATGATTAGAAAGACAAGTTAAGCATTTTATTTCCAAACGTGCCTGTAAAAGGAGTATTTGTGTATCTATATCTTTTACCACAAATAGTGATGATATGTGAAATGCATTGGAAAAATAAACCATAGGGCATGTAAGCTATATTAATGGATTTGAATGAAAGAAGAACGTCTCCTGTGAGTCCCATTACCTGCCCTCTCCTACCGAAAAAAAAAAAAAAAAAACCAAACTGTAAAAAGCTGTAGTTCATTTTGTACACAGTGGTTCTGGTGGAAATAGAAAAATAGCAGCCATGATGTCTTCTTGAGGTCTTACAGGTCATGTTATAAATCATTAGATGGAATTTGCCATTCTCACTAATATAATTAAGTTTCATTTGGACATCTTATTACATGAAGACGTGCAACTGAGTGGGATTTGTCGGGAGTCTTTGCAGTTAGTTCACACAAAGACGTTCTTTCTCTTTTGGCCCATCATCAGGTCTGAGTATAGTGTCAGACATCTGATTAACAGAAAATCATAGGCTTGCTGAATCATTTGATATTTCTTGGAGAATAAAGGGGACTATAAAGTAGAATATGAATTATTCATATACAGAACTATCCAAAGTCATTTTCTGATGATGTGATTCCCCCCCCCCCCCTTCAGAACTGAACTTTTCTTTTAAAAGCCAATGTGATAAAAGTGCATTTCTGTAGTGCAGCAACGTCTTCCTTTTCAAATGTTTATCTTATAAAGTAAAAGTGTCACAAATGTTGAAAATAGGCAGAAGAGAGACAAAAATAAATTGGAGTTTCTTTACCACGGAGAACTGTGGGGTGTGAAAATAAACTGACTTGTTATTTCAGGAGATTTAGTCATGACAGCAGAAAACTATACTTTCAGTGGAGGGTACAGCTAATTTTTAAGAGCATCACCCTGTCACAAAATGTAAACTGAGAACTTGGCACGGTATTTCCTTCCGCAGAGTGCTGGGGAGGAGATGAAAAATAGAATCCTCCCCAGTCTGCTTCATTGCCACGACTACGTTTAATGGGCTGTGCTGGGGTGCGAAGAAATACGGTCTGGAAAATTTTGCTCTAGTGGTTTAACATGTTGTAGTCCCGAGTGTGTTTTCTGCTGACTGTCTCATCTCTAGGTTACCATCTCCATTTCAGTGTTAGCAGACAGAAAAGCTTAAGCAGATCAAGTCTGTTACTACCCTTACACTTCCTACTTCCCAGCCTCTCCCTGATTTTTGGGTTGATACAGCCTCGTTCCAACCCTTTTTACTGTTATGATGTGAGGTGCTTATGCACAATAGAGGCTTGAGCCTCCTGAACCTGGTTCCTGGCAACCAGCAGAAATTATCTCTGGAGAAAAATTATAATCTTATTTTGTGATACCAAGTGTGATGGAATAGGTTTTTCTGATGAATTAGCTGAGCAGTCTGGGAATACCAGAGGGTGATGGAATGAATCTGCTTCTTCACTTCTGTTTAAGAGGGCTGTAGGCAGAAAAAGGTGCCATCTTGACTTTTGGAATGGTGCAACATCAGGTGAGGATTACTGGTGAAAAACTGGTACCTGGATAAAAGCAGCAGAAGGAGCACGTGTATGGGGAGAAGGTGATTTGGGACAACTACCCTTGAAGCTGTCAGGAAGATGATA